>NC_059268.1:8179183-8236683 GCF_017591435.1 Portunus trituberculatus | reverse complement strand
ACACACACACTCACAGACAATTGTTGGACAGCAAAATCACAACTCCCTAACCTTAGTTTGTATTTCTTCTCTGGTAAGCAATACCTAGAACAGCGGCTGCAGCAGTGAAAGAAACCAGCCCAACAATCTGTTCTTAATGCTATTCGAACTAGTAATCTTAACGAGAAAATGACACAATAAGAATAAGAATACTGTTACTGATCATATTGTTGTTTTTGTGGTTGTTGTTGTTGTTGTTGTTGTTGTTGTCTAGAAAAGAAATCTGGCAGCCATCAAAACACATGCCACGCAGAAAAAAAGAAAAAAAAAAATTCAGCAAGCATCGGTTCGTCCTCGGCTTGTTGGAAAATATTTCTCCCCACGAATGCAGAAAAGTGAATATGTGCTCAGTGCTAAAGACCTCAGTGTATGGACCAACAAACACAGTAGAGCTCAATCAATGGCGGAGACGGTGAGAGTATAGATATTGTACTTTCCAAAGGCCATGAAATCGATCCTTACTGTCTTGAATCACGCAAGCAAAGGAAAAAGTGTTTAGGAAAAGTGAGGTAAGGAATGATGAAAGATGTCTTGGTAGTATGAGTGGAGCAGCAAATTTAAAAGGTTCTGTGTATACTCTGATCAGAAATTGAGAAAATAAAATATTGAAACTTTAGGACATACTAAAACAGAGCCAAAGGTTGCCTATACTGCGTTTACACAAGATGACACGTACAATTCAAAATATTTTCTGACCAATACCAAACACAGGTGCTGCTCAAGGCACTTGAATGTGTTATTGAAAGTGTGTTTGTACCTGTACCTTCAAATAAACGATACTCTAACGGTTAGAACTGGTTTAAGAGTCCTGCCTGAAATAGAACGTTTGCCCAATCCATTCCAGGAGCTTCAGTATCAAATGAGTTTAGAAATTCCCTTGGTCTATATGATACCTTGAAAGAACAGCATGAGAAACCAATCCTAACATAAGATCGCACAGTAAAAAGGAGCAAATTAAGTGGAACAGAGAAGAAGCAGAACAGTGACAAGTAGAACCTAATGAAACAATGAGATGAAAGTACAGAGAAAATATAAACCACAAAGGAGGTGAGCGCATCCAACTGGCTAAATGCACCGCCTACCAGATCAAAGACTCCAATCTGAACGGCCGCCAACGCCCAGACATGTGGTCAACAATAGCACAGTTTGGTGATTTTGTGCATTTTTGACACCAAACCTTTACAGCCACGAAATGCACGAGTTATTAAGGTTGCGATGGGATTGTACCTTTCCACTCCAATATGAAGAACGCATCCCTCTCAGACCACAAGCCTTGAGCGGTGCGTGGCTGGGAGTTGGTGTCAGGCGGATCTGATAAAAGTAAACGTCAAAAGTAAAGTCCACTCTTCAGTACTCTAAAAACAAGCAAGAACAGTCGAGAAGCAGCGCAAAGTGACGCAGCCTCTTCCTTCTCCTTGGAAAGGTCAGCCTCAGTGTACTTGCGGGTAACCACACCACAGACAGACGAACACGGTGAACCTGATCTTGAGGCGATAGTGGAAACAGTAGCAGCAGCAACATTCATAGTAGTAGTAGTAGTAGTAGTAGTAGTAGTAGTAGTAGTAGTAGTAGTAGTAGTAGTAGTAGTAGTAGTAGTAGTAGTAGTAGTAGTAGTAGTAGTAGTAGTAGTAGTAGTAGTAGTAGTAGTAGTAGTAGTAGTAGTAGTAGTAGTAGTAGTAGCAGTAAAAGTAGCAATAACAGTAGTAGTAGTAGTAGTAGTAGTAGTAGTAGTAGTAGTAGTAGTAGTAGAGGAAAAGGAGGAATAAAAAAAAATGTCAATGACACTTTATATATATCCATAACATCACGAATTCGAAATATAAAAGTCTCAAAGGAAGAGTAAGACTGGAAGCGGCCCGTCGTGTCAACAAGCCGCCGCCATAGCAATGCGCCGCCACAAATTTGATCACAAACCACACGGATCGTTGCCTCATCATTGGCTCATTGAGGTGTTCCGAAACCAAAAGAACCGCAGGAGTTGAAATGAGTCCAGGGCCAGATTGCTTCATATGGTCAACACACACATACACACATACACACACACACACACACTCTCTCTCTCTCTTAAATATGCATGGCTTTGGTATTTTAGTTCCCATTAGAAAGACATAAAAGAGAAGTAAAAGAAGTAGTATAGCTTTAGTGCATAGTAATAATAAAAATATTATTACTATTATCATTATCATTATTATTATTATTATTATTATTATTATTTTTATTATTATTATTAGTAGTAGTAATAATAGTAGTAGTAGTGGTAGTAGTAATAGCAGCAGTAGCAGTAATAGAAGCAGTAACATATAGAAGAAAAAAGGAAAAGAAAAATAGGAGGAAAACAAAAAAAAGGAGAAAAAGCTACATGAAAATGAAGAGCAAAACCAGAGGTAACCTAGAGGGCATGAGCAACACACTGAGCATTGCCTGCAGAAGACGACACAGTAAAAGGCGAGCAAAAACAAGAGACGAAGTAGACAACGAGGCCACGAACACTGGGGTACAAAAGAAGGAGAAACTATAGCATTCCAGAGAGAGAGAGAGAGAGAGAGAGAGAGAGAGAGAGAGAGAGAGAGAGAGAGAGAGAGAGAGAGAGAGAGAGAGAGAGAGAGGTAAAGAAACAAAATCCTTAGTCTACCTCTTCCTCCACACACACACACACACACACACACACACACACAGTCATTATCCAGGTATGTACAGAAGGAGGGGGAAGGGTTGAATAGTCGAAGTAAGCAGCACACATACTCCTCATCCGGTGCTTCGAAAAATAAAACACTTTTTACATTTGCCTCCATGACTTTTATGGCCACAGAACTTATACGGGGACGCCATACGGGGATCCGGGTGTTCTTCTCCCCCTCTTCACTTCCCCCCGCGTGAAAAAAAGAAAAAAAATGTACTGGTGGGTGGACATCTTCCCTTCCTCTCTACCATTTCCTCTTCCTCACTCCCGCACGTCAAGCAGCACATCCTCTTTTTTCCTCCCGGCTCCCTTCCATCTCCCCCCAAAAAAGGTGTTCTATCCGGCGCATCGTCATCCGGACAAGGTGACTCCTGGCCCGGTGAGATTAAGTCCTGGTGTTCTCGTTCTAAATTCAGATGGATGATATATTCATTATTTTCATATACAAAAGAATGTATAAAAGGAACATACATGTCTGGAAAAATTACAAGTGATTACGAGGGATTCCACACACACACACACACACACACACACACACACACACACACACACACACACACACACACACACACACACACACACACAAATAATAGAAATATGTATACTAGTAAACAATTTCTATTATCAAGCTACATAAAAAAACGGCATTAGAATAAACTTACACTAAATGTTATATTCATTCAGTCTTTATTGTTCATTCTAAGCAATCCTAGATGGCTTACACCGCAAAAATAAACAAATAAACAAACCACAACAACAACAACATGATGCAAACACATAAAATCTCGGTATATAATTGTGTTTCATTCATCATCTAAATTTCCCCACTGAAGGCACAAACCGAAAGAATAAAAATAACAAAACAAAATTAAGCAAAAAAAAAAAAAAAAATTGAGGTAACACTTTAAATTCTTTCAGTAATTGTGTTTCCCTTCCAGCAGCCTCTAGATTTCCCCGCTGAAGGCTTGGGTTTGGCCAGGAGACTCGAACCGTTCCTCAGGCAAGTTCCCAGGCGGGCAGGGAAGGGGGGGACAAGGAACAAGACAGAGAGAGAGAGAGAGAGAGAGAGAGAGAGAGAGAGAGAGAGAGAGAGAGAGAGAGAGAGAGAGAGAGAGAGAGAGAGAGAGAGAGAGAACCAGGTGGGAGAGAAGCCAATAGAGAGATAGGCCAAGGGAGGGGTGTGACTGTAGTGGAGGGGGAGAAGGTAGGAGAGAGGGCCGTCTCAAACACTTGTTGCTTTTCACCCCCTCCCAGACCCCCCACGTCTTCTCTCCTCCTCCTCCTCCTCCTCCTCCTCCTCCTCTTCCTCTCTGGTGGCCGCGGTGCCTCATCCTGTTTCCCTTCCCACTCAGCATCCTTCTTTTCGTAGCCTTCCCTTTCCCTTCCATTGCCTCCTTTTCGTTCGCCCTTTTCTCGCTCCCTCCCTCCTATTCCACTCAATTTACCGATGTTTGTGTTTGGCACGTGTGTGTGTGTGTGTGTGTGTGTGTGTGTGTGTGTGTGTGTGTGAGAGAGAGAGAGAGAGAGAGAGAGAGAGAGAGAGAGAGAGAGAGAGAGAGAGAGAGAGAGAGAGAGAGAGAGAGAGAGAGCATTATACACGTGCAGCAGACATTAAAAGATTCCTAGTTATTCATTCCTTCTCACGCATGGAGCCTTCATCTCTCTCTCTCTCTCTCTCTCTCTCTCTCTCTCTCTCACAGACGACACGATGTTGTCTCGCATTCCTCAGCTTTCACTTCTCATCCCAGACAAGGTAATGGAAGCCAAATGCACACATACACACACACACACACACACACACACACACACACACACACACACACACACACACACACACACACACACACACACACTATAAAGAACCGTAAAGCCATGACCTGGATTTATGATGTAATGGTGTACGTATTTGTTCCCATTTACTCGTGATCTCCTAAATGCATCACCAAAACAGTATCGATCAGCATTAAAGAAAATACCAGTGAAAATCAAAAGAGTCCTTCAATTTGCTAACCTAAATTGCTATTTTCGGCGCGTGCTTCTCACGGTAAAGAGTTAACCAGCTTCAAGTTACGACAAGAATATTTCCAAGGCATTCTGGTCTGATAACTTTCCTTTGCGTGGTTACAAGTCGATGTTCTTTTCGGCTTCAAGTGAGGAGCATTAAGACACCTACGGGAACTAAACTGATCTACCTAATGTATATAAATCCCTTGTCACTCTATTCTTATTAATTTTATTTTATTTTTGTCATTTTGGAGGCAAGAAGACATCAATGTGGTGGTTTCTTCTCCGACTTATTCTTCTTATAGTCATTGGTCAGTTTTCTTTAGACGAAGAGAATAATGTACCATTAGTTTACAATCATGCTCTTGAAATACACACAATGAAAATAACAACAATGGAACAAAATAAGGTTATTCATTCTGAGCTATCTAAATTTTTGCAGCATTTTGTTCATCACTTACGAAGAATGTTTGTCACGAGAAAGACGAAAACGAAGAAAATGAGAGAGAGAGAGAGAGAGAGAGAGAGAGAGAGAGAGAGAGAGAGAGAGAGAGAGAGAGAGAGAGAGAGAGAGAGAGAGAGAGAGAGAGAGAGAGAGAGAGAGAGAGAGAAACTGTATATATATTTTTTTTCTTTCCATTAAGGTTAGTGTACGATTTCAAGGAACATGTGATGCCAGACAGCTGCACAAACACAGGTGGTGGCGGGACGGCGGTATTGCGCAACCTTATTTCAGTCTTACGTTTTGAGGTAAAGAGAAAATAAAGTGCATGTCTGTGTTGATTAGACAGTATTATTATTATTATTATTATTATACCATGTGGGCTTTTCACGGGAATTTATGAGCTAAAGGGGATACTTTTTTGGGGTACCTCCTATCTCAAAGCCCACCTGCTAGGAAACCGTTGCCCCAAATGAGGAAGCCCAACCTACACTCGGACTGGACTGGATTGAACCCGTGCGCTTGGAGACCCCTCGCACCCCAAAGCATGCATGGTTCCACTGTACTAAAGAATATGTGCATCTATAAGACCCACATCTCTATCATAAGGGCGAGACTTCGAAAATCAGGAAATATCACGATGAAATGAACTAAGTCGAGTGAATTATAAATCTTAGGTTGAGTAGATGTCTTTATGTTTATTTCAGGAAATTGGATTAGTCTTTCAAATCAAGAAAAGTTAAGACGAAAATAAGTTTGGTATACATAACTCTTAATAACTTCATATTAGCGACTAACTTCATGATTCTCTCTCTCTCTCTCTCTCTCTCTCTCTCTCTCTCTCTCTCTCTCTCTCTCTCTCATGACGCTACCATCACTCTGGTTACTGTACAAATGAATAATGTGTGAGAGACAAAAGTTAATGGACATTTTTTCCTCCCATAGCAAATACATTTCTTCGAAGTTCTACATTTGGAAGTTCAAAACAAATAAAAGAAAACAAATCAACGCTGCACAAAAAAAAAAAAGAAAAAATGAAAACCTCCTCCTTCATCTGCTCATTATCATCATCAACCTCTTAAGAATCATAATCGTCACCATCATAACTTCCACCACCACCCCCCATCAATAAGGCAACGTATTTACAAAGCTACACATATTGCAAAACTTTAATAACACCTTTCATTCTATCATCACAAGCACATTTCTTTTAATCTTATCTCATGAAAAAGTTATAAACAGGTTTTAATATTGCAGAGAGAGAAAAAAAAAATGAAGAAATATTTCGACAACCATCATCATCAAGTTAATGGATAAAATGATAACGATATTGGCTAATTTCCTGCGATGAGAGACAGAGTAATACTTGCACGTCATTACCTCCTGAGTGCATGTAATAACTCAGGGAATGGTGCAGGTGGTCACTTGGTGCATGGTGAGGGTGTGTGTGAGTAGATGGTTGCAAAAGGTATTAAAAAGTCGACAGTTCTGAGCCGGGGAACGTGTATACGAGTGGACGTGATGTTTGGTAAATGAATGAGTTGTCAGGTAACATCGTGCAGGTAAAGAGACAGTTTTCACCTTCCTCCTCTCCCTTGTAGCCATGTTTTCCTGTTATAATAGCGCGTGGAACGACTAAAAAAAGAAAAGAGAGACAAAAAAATTATTCCCTGATTTTTTTTCGAGGTACATTCCGGAGTGTACTACTGCAGTAAGCTGCCAGTAATTTGTCACGGACTTGTGTTCAGTGCTGGTGAACGGAGAGAGAGAGAGAGAGAGAGAGAGAGAGAGAGAGAGAGAGAGAGAGAGAGAGAGGAAAAAATAAAAGGTGGGGGCACTGTCCTTGTGACAAAACATTCACAAATGCAAACAAAACCACAAAGCGACAGATAACACGAGACGACAAAGAGGAGGAAAACAAATGTGTTGCTTGACATAACACTACAACAGTAAAAACCGTGAGAAGAGAGAGAGAGAGAGAGAGAGAGAGAGAGAGAGAGAGAGAGAGAGAGAGAGAGAAAGAGTGAGTGTGGAGCTGTCACGATCTTTCCAAGTATCGTCCCGCAGCAATCAGACCAGACAGTGCGGTGTGTGTGCGCCTCGCCTACCTGACCGACTCTAGCGCGCGTAAAATCAATACTCATTCCGTCATATTGAAGGCGCCACTTGACTGGTGGAAGCTAATCCGTCAGTCAGCAGTGTGTCACGCCCACAACACCCTCGCTGACGTCACTCCAGGATCAGCTCAATAAGTGGTGATTGTTGTCAAAGAAAATGTCTCATTGTCCTGCTATGTGCATCTGTATTCATGCTATGTCAAGCTGGTAATATTTTAATCATGCTTCTTGCTACAGTTGGATTTCATGTGTACAGTTTTTTGTGGACATGAGTCATGAGATGGAATGTGCACTATGGAAGAGTCAAAGTGTGTTCTGTAGATATGCGAGCGTTGACTTTGTGGTTTTGTGGGTTTTTCTATATCTTTTATCTGTCTAGCTATCTTGGCGCCGGTTTTCTTTTTTTTTTTTTAAGCTGGTGCAACTCAAAGGGAAAGGCAGAAAGTTCTATTTACATGCATGTCTCAATATCTCTAAGTACTCAATATTCTTTCCTCCAGTCTTATAGGTAGTCTTGCTTTTAATCTGACACCATCAATCCTTCTCTAGTAAATCCTTCTCGTTCACCTCCCTGAGACATATTCCCTCCAGATGGACACACAATTCCAAGGTAGCGCGTTTCCTTATCTCCATCACACTGTAGATCATCCCTTCTCCCTTCCCTTACTAACAGATATCCCTTGCAATTACCCTGCTATTACTCCCACCCTCCATGCTGCTCACACTACAGGCACCTCTCAGATAGACTAGTCTTTCCACTGCCTCAATTCTGCACCTCTCGCACCAAGACATACGCCAGTGCTGAAATTATTGTTGTTCTGACGCCATTTCCTTTTATTTATTTCCTTATTTTTACTACCTCCGTGTTTCTCTTTCCGCTCATCATATAATGCCACGATGATCCCGCTATCTTTCTCCTGTGTATCTCTCTCGCTATCTCTTGCCTTTGTCTGCTTCGCTTTGTACTTGCATTCTCTCGTATAGGCTCAAGATGGAGGAAAGATACTGAAACCTAATGATTTTACGTGTAACTTCCACACTTCGTGATCTCGCTCGTCTTTGCTTTAATTCACTTTTATCTTCCAATCATTCTCTTAGCAGGTAGTTCTAAATTCATATATGTTAGTTTTGAAAAAAAAAAAAAAAAGAAAACTTCCCAGTTGAAATAGTGTCTCCTAAAGAATGTTATATTTGGCGTTAACAGTTTTCATTCCGGCTTCAACAGTATCTTTACTAGGACTACATTCTTAAAAGGGCGAATAACTAAAGTGATCTTATACACACTTACTAATATCATTGTTTGAAGTTATTCTAGTACATTCAAATAGTCTTCTAGATCTTATAGTACGCCTCATATCTCGCATCATGTCTCCTCATATGTATGTTCAACGTCCACGAACACAATATAGATTTTCTCTTTCACTTTTTCATAGAATTTTCTAAGTTTTGATTCTCAGATAGATCTAACCTACACAACTCATTTCACTGATAAAATCTGTCCTTCACTTCACTACTTTCGTATGTTGCAGCTTCCCTTTTTCTTTCAGTTGTAATCCCATTATGCATCTCGCTGGCCATGCTCAATGCACTAACTCTGCTGTGTAAGGTGATTCTTTGGCTATTCCATTTTTTTTTCAGCTCTGTGTCGTTTTCTTTTCCTTCCGAGCAATGGAGCGCATATAACATGTATCACACAATTACAGGTTCTCTATATATCAACAAGCCTTTTCCTTCTTCGTCATCGTCGTCTTCTTATTATCATAATTCTTATTCTTCATCTTCTCTTCCATTTCCTTCTTTCCCTTTTTTTCTTCTTCCTCCTCCTCCTCCTTCTCCTCCTCCTCCTTCCTCGTCCTCCTCCTCCTCCTCCTCCTCCTCCTCCTCCTCCTCCTCCTCCTCCTCCTCCTCCTCCTCCTCCTCCTCCTCCTCCTTCTCCTCCTCCTCCTAAAAAAAAAAAAAGCCAGCTGTTACTCCGTTTGTGCCTGACACTCACTTTCATACGGTTTAAATTTCCAAATACCCTTTTAATGTCATCTTTTCTTTTTTTCATATGAATCTGACTCAGTTATCTTTCCTACATACGCAATATGAGTAGCATAAATTATTGCTGTTTTTAAGAGGACGACTCCTCAAGAGAACGAAAAAAAAAAAACTCGTCACAAAGAGAAACGTTCGCGGTAAGAAGCATAATTTTGTGGCGGACGATGTTTCTCTTCATTAATGTTAAAGAGGAAACGTGGCCGCCTTTTACTTAAAACTTGAGAGAGAGAGAGAGAGAGAGAGAGAGAGAGAGAGAGAGAGAGAGAGAGAGAGAGAGAGAGAGAGAGAGAGAGAGAGAGAGAGAGAGAGAGAGAGAGAGTGTGCACAGTCTGTAGGAACGTAATCTAAGGCAGTGAAAATGTGCGGGAATGCAACTTATGAGAAGTACTGGTGTCTCGTAAATCATCAAGTAATGTAGCAGCAGGTAACGTGATCACAGGTAATGAGAGACGGATACTGACAGGTAAAACATAGGGATAAAATCTGTGTAAGAAAAATCGCTTTTGTATCCTGTTCTAAAATGACACACCTCTCCTGTCCCCATCAACACTTTACCTTCTTCAACAATCATACTTGCGCTTATGTATGATGCATTGCTGTTTACTTATGTCACTGGGAAGACGGCAAGGAATGTAAGAAGAAAAAATGAAACGTAAATTAACATTAACACAAGACAAAACCTCCTAAATCACTGAGTTGCAGGGAAGACGATACACACAATAGAACAACACAAGCAGACACGTGTCAGAGCATACAGTGGTCGTGAAGTTGCTGGCTGCAGTTTTCACACCAAAGTCACTTGCGTCCATCAGTCAGTGCGGCATGACTGTCAGGAAATACGGTGATAAAAAAAAAGTTCACCTGTTACCATGCACATTGAAGGTCTTGACTGGTGGCAAGAACTGCTGTCACTTGGTATAGGCAGATGGAGAAACACTTGTCATTCATTCATACACATTACTCATGAGCCAGGACGCAAATCACTCACGTCCCACCATCGCCTCTGATAAGCTTCACTTCGGGCCTTGTACACCTAACCTAACCTAACCTAACCTAACTTATGTACTTACCAGAACGATGCTTATATGACTATGCTTTGTTATTGTTATCGTCTTTCAAATCACACGTATATCAAGTGATTAGTTATGACAGAAAAAGGAAGACAGAAAGAAACCTGACGCCACTTTTCCCTTTATTCAGTAGCTTCCTCTTCCCTCCCTTTCCTTCTTAATTCATCCGTGCAGAGCCAAGCATCAACGGATAGATAAAAAATAAAAACTACCGACCAATCTCATTACAAAACCCAAAGAGAGGAGTAAAAATCAGATAAAGACAATCTTATCTTCTACACAAAACTTGGATGTCAGCAATGAACATGAAAGCAGGAGAAAGGAGGAGGAGGAGGAGGAGGAGGAGGAGGAGGAGGAGGAGGAGGAGGAGGAGGAGGGAGGAGGAGGAGGAGGAGAAGGAGGAGGAGGAAGGTGGAGGAGGAGAAGGAGGAGGAGGAGGAAGAAGAAAAAGAGGGAAAGAAGGAAATGGAAGAGAAGATGAAGAATAAGAATTATGATAATAAGAAGACGACGATGACGAAGAAGAGAGAGAGAGAGAGAGAGAGAGAGAGAGAGAGAGAGAGAGAGAGAGAGAGAGAGGATTCCATAGCAGTATCAAATTCGAGACATGTCTGTAAACAATTACATAAAATGCTATACGACTGACATCGCCCCTCCCCCCATCCAGCATTAGATCTCTATCATACATACCGCGAGGGGGTGACTTTACCAACTACTGGCTTCATACAACGATCACCCTTGCTTGGAACATCACACGGTACTTCTCCCAGCCGCTTTGCATTGACTAAAATATATCTACCACTTTCATTAACTGTCATTCACTTACCACTATCAGCTGTACAGATAAGCACTCTATACCACGTACATAAATCTTTCTACGAACTGCAAATTCATCGAGTTTAGGTGCATCTGTAATTGTCAGCATGTCACTAAATAAACGGATACTGCCTATATCTCACCGAACTTTACAGCGAGTACGTGTGTATATATACCTCTGTTTAACCTCATACATACTACACAACAGGAAGCTGCATCAGCCAGTGACACAAGCGTAGCAACAAAGTGTAATATGTACTTGCCTACTAGCGGTGAGGTAAAGCTAACCAACCGCACCGCTGCCTGACTCTCATCGTAAAGCAATTCTCCGCCTCCCACAAAATAAAAAAACAAGTGTCATCTAGATCTGTAACGCGTCATTGCTGTTCGCGTAACTGCAAGCAACTACCACCTCAGAAGAGACATGTGGGTGATTTATCATTCTCTCTCTCTCTCTCTCTCTCTCTCTCTCTCTCTCTCTCTTTCTCTCTCTCTCCTTTCATTTCTTGCTCCAGTACACAAAATAAGCTAACCAGTTTGTCGGAGGGGGAAACTATAATTATTGACTTCCTAAAAAACCTTAGCCGTTTTAAATACACTAAATTTTGCAGAGTATTCTGTATTGTAGTGTAGGCGGGGTGGGGGATGAATACCGTGGGAAAACACTGCAGCGTAGCATTGGTTCAAATTTAATGTTGAGAATGTTATGTGCCGTGCAATAGGAGAATGATGGATGAGATATAGGTAAACCTTTATCCATATCATCTAAGTTTTTTGCTTGAGTACGTTGGTATTTGAAGGATTTACTAAAGCTGCATGCATTGCTTTCCTCTGAAGCTAATGAAAGGACTCAATGTCACGCTAATGTACCAAATGGGAGGTATATACACACCCACACACACACACACACACACACACACAGAGAGAGAGAGAGAGAGAGAGAGAGAGAGAGAGAGAGAGAGAGAGAGAGAGAGAGAGAGAGAGAGAGAGAGAGAGAGAGAGAGAGAGAATCCTGACAAACGCTAATCCCTCAACATAACCTAAAAAAGATATCAAAAAGAAAAATTTTCACATTTTCTATTTATTTTTTCACGGTTGGTTTAAGATCACCGACACAACGAAACATCAAACAATACTGAACCTAGGGAGGAGTACCAGAACGAACACTTTTTCATTTATATAGTAGTTACTGCATGTTCTCAAGTGTGTTTGTGTGTGTGTGTGTGTGTGCAAATCTTGGGCATATATAAACTGGTCTTAATCTTATGCAGTCAATCTATTTCTCGTCAGTTTCCATCAGGTTCATTCTGCGCAGCGCAATACTGTTCATCCACATAAGGCAGAGAGATCATCGAGATGCTACCACAAAACACCACTTAACGTTAGGAAATACCTCAAGAGTGTTCGTGTTTTTCTGTCAGAGTGAGACGTGGTGGGAACTGAACCACCATCAGCTTAAATGCCACACTAGTCACTCGAAGCCATTGTCTCCCCCAACGCAGGTGAAAGTACAGCAATGTCACACCTGTACACAAACACCGTGCTTGCTAATACGAGTGTACACAAGAAAGGAGTGAAGTACCGCCAGCGTCTTTACCAAACTACAGTACGAGGATTTAAATAAGTACATGAACTGCTGTGGTCCCTAACCTGGAGAAAAGTACACTACAACCTTTACTTTAATTTGCTCTTAAAAAAAAAGAAACAATAACAATGGAGGACGAACGACATAAAAAGTAAGTTCACATTGGATCTCAAATTAATGTCGTCGAATAGTTATGAGAACGGAAGTAACTGTTTCTTGTCGTCACTTTCACCACGAGGTTTAAATATTCACTTCACTTCGCACACCAGTTTTCTCAATCCTCCTCACCCGAACACGCTGCCTTTGTATAACCCTTTTGGGGAAGTAAACAGGAACCCGACACACGAAGACTTACGTACAGTTAGGCAAACACACACACACACACACACACACACACACAGAGAGAGAGAGAGAGAGAGAGAGAGAGAGAGAGAGAGAGAGAGAGAGAGAGAGAGAGAGAGAGAGAGAGAGAGAGAGAGAGAGAGAGAGAGAGAGAGAGAGAGAGAGAGATTGAAAGAAGAAAAATGTCTGACATAATAATAATAAAATCAATAGGAAATATAACTAACAGAACTGAAGCCTTACAAGAGGAGGAGCCGTAAACAGAAAATATAGTATCAATAATGTTTTCAGATTAATATTAATGCCAATATGCATACTAATAGGAATATTCATATAAACATAAGTACCAGAGTGAGAGGTGCACTCTAATACATCCATGCGGACACTAGAAGTGGATGGCAATGTAAATGTCATGAAACTTAATTGCGCCTTTCGAGATGAAAAGTTTAAAAAGGATGCAACAACAACAACATCAACAACAACATCAACAACAGCAACAACAGTTATAGCAATATCAGTAACAATATTAATAATAATAATAATAACAATAATAATAATAATAATAATAATAATAATAATAATAATAAAAACAATAATAATAATGATAATAATAATAATAATAATAATAATAATAATAATAACAATAATAATAATAATAATAAAAATAATAACAATAATAATAACAAATAATAATGATAATAATAATATTATTAATGATGATAATGATAATAACAACAATAATAATAACAATAATAATGATAACAATAATAATGATAATAATAATAATAATAATAATAATAATAATAATAATAACAATAATACTAATATTAATAATAATAATAATAATAAATGAAAATAATAATAATAATAATAATAATAATAATAATAATAATAATAATAATAATAATAATAATAATAATAATAATAATAATAATAATAACAATAATAATAATGATAATAACAATGATAATAATAATAATAATAAAGATGATAAAGATACTAATAACAATAATAACAACAATAATGATAAACAAACAAATAATTGATTATATAAATATACTATTATTATTATTATTATTATTATTTTTATTACTACTACTACTACTACTAATGATAACGACAACAATAATTGAAATTACAGCAGCTACTGCTGTAAACAACAACAACAACAACAACAACAACAACAACAACAACAACAACAACACCTACAACATCAACAGCAACAGCAGCAGCAGCAGCAGCAGCAGCAACACCACCACCGTGGTACCACCACCACCACCACCAACAACAACAACAGCAACAAATAAAAAGAAATATAACAGCAACAATAACTACTACTGCTGCTGCTGCTGCTGCTGTTGGTGCTGTGATAAGTACTACTACTGCTAGCAGTAATATCATCACTGTTTTATTTTTTTTTTAAGTGAGACCGGAAAACTGGCCACGGGCAACAAAAAAGATTAAACTAAAAGGCCCACTTAAATGCCAGTCCCTGAACAGGGCCGAGAGAGTTACTTAGACAGAAAGAATTGAGAAATTTCTTGAAACCTACCACTTGAATGAGTTCAGGTCACTGGTAGATGGAAATATAAAAACAGGTGGGGAGTTCTAGATTTAACCATTACATTGCTGTTGTTGTTGTTGTTGTTGTTGTTGTTGTTGTTGTTGTTATTATTATTATTATTATTATTATTATTATTATTATTATCATTATTATAGCAATAATATAATAATAATAATAATAATAATAATAATAATAATAATAATAATAATGATAATGATGATTAATAATAATAATAATAATATCATTATTATTATAATAATTATTATTATTATTATTATTATTATTATTATTATTATTATTATTATCATTAATTTTATTATTATAATTATTATCATCATCATCATCATCATCATCATTATTACCATTATTATTATTATTATTACTATTATTATTATTATTATTATTATTATTATTATTATTATTATCCTTATTATTACCATTATCATTATTAGTATCATTCTCTTTGTTATTATCACCACTATTAATATTAAATTCATAGCTATTATCAAGTTCATATCATTACCACCACCACCAGCACTACTACCACCACAACCACCACCACCACCACCATCATCATCATCCGATAACTATCACAATCCTTAGTAATACGTGGGTTACAAAAAGTAGGAAGTAGGAAGGAAGATGGAAGAGGAGGGGAGGAAGGGAAGGGAGGGTGACGAGGGGCAGGAAGGGAGGAAGGGAGGGGTGGAGAGAGAGAGGGTTGGGGGAAGAGAAGGGCGGGCGGGAGGAGTCTCGGGGAGGACGCATTCCTGACCCTCGGACGCGCCTCTCGCCAACACGGACCGGATGAACAGGTTTGCGGTGGCGACCCGTTAGTAGTGACCTAGACCTTGTAGGGCTGACACACACCTGCTCCATCCACCACACACCTGTTGCACGCATCTGACAATCGTCCCATACCTGTCAAACACACTTTTCTACACTTGTTCCAAGTTTATGGCTATCAATCTCTGTGTTTCTGAGCCTCACCTACACTCACAACAGATAGAGTCACTCCCATTACACATGTGTATACCTGTCTGTTATCTTATGAACGCGCGTGCACACACACACACACACACACACACACACACACACACACACACACACACACACGATCTTCACACTCTCTCTCTCTCTCTCTCTCTCTATATATATATATATATATATATATATATATATATATATATATATATATATATATATATATATATATATATATATATATGTGTGTGTGTGTGTGTGTGTGTGTGTGTGTGTGTGTGTGTGTGTGTGTGTGTGTTTGTTTATGTACGTATGATTGCTATAACTAATTTATTAATATTTTGAGTCCAACAAGTGTAGGTTTACACCTGTAGTCGTACCGCGTCTGCATATGATTCGCTCTCTCCGCTGCACAGGTGTGTCGTAAATCAAGATGATGGTGTAGCCTATAATCTTTGCGAACTATTACATATACACGGAAAACTTGTGACTTTAATGATCACTTTAACATAAATATCCTCTTCACACACACACACACACACACACACACACACACACACACACGGTTATATCTCAATACCTCGCCCAAACATCATCTCGTGGCCTGAAACACACCGGCCTGAATCCTTTGTCTCTCCACAGCGCCAACTAAAAAGGGCATAATGCGAACCGGCAACATAACGCGTTTCCATAGCAACGAGAGCATTATTATCATTATTTGTTCATCTAGGGAGGCTGGGCGGGTGGGGCGGAGGGCGGACATGGTGGGCGGGGTGGGTGGCTTCCCTGCTGTTGGGATCCCCTTGCCACGCCAGCATTTTTATGAGGTTGTCCTGCACGCACACTGACTGGTGACGGTCTCCCCGCTACGTGTTACCCAAATGGAACCTTTATGTCGGTGGTGGACAGATGCGAGTGACGGAGCCGAGCCTGTGAGCGGAGGGAAGGAGGTCCGGAGGGAAGGTGTCACTTTTGATTCATACAGAGTCGGGGAAAGGGATGGTTGGTGTCAGGGAAAAAGGGAGTGGCTTGGCATGTCCTGTTGTCAATACAATACAGCAACTCTTCTGGCTATTACTCACATTTCTTCTACTGCTTCTGTATCCAACTTTACATATTATTGCTACAACTGTTACTACTACTACTACTACTACTACCACTACTACTACTACTACTACTACTATTACGACTACTACTACTACTACTACTACTACAATTACGATAAGATAAAGAAAAAAAAAAGAAGAAGAAAGTAACTGGCTTAAAATATGACACGAAAAGATGTAAGAAAAAAAGTTAAGAATGACAGGAAGGATGGAAAAAATATATAAAAGAATGATGAAACTGGGATAGGGAGAAGGTCACGGAGACAAGAGGAGAGAGCAGATAACGCAGAGTGAAAAACAAGAAAAGAACAAAGAAGAAAAAAGAAAAAGGAGGAAGAGGAGGAGGAGGAGGAGAAGAAGAAGAAGAAGAAGAAGAAGAAGAAGAAGAAGAAGAAGAAGAAGAAGAAGAAGAAGAAGAAGAAGAAGAAGAAGAAGAATGATGATGGTGATACAAAGAAAATACAAAAGAAGAGCCAAAACAGCAACAGACCTTTAGGCCCTTGTAAGGCTGTTTGTTAAAAGATGATGAAATGGAAGGAGAAGGAGGAGGAGAGAAAACATAAGGACATGAAACGAACAAGCTTGAAATAAACACAAAGCTTGAAAATGTATAAATAAGATGGTAAAACGTACTTATATTCTCTCTCTCTCTCTCTCTCTCTCTCTCTCTCTCTCTCTCTCGTTTGAGTTCCCGAAATCCATCATGATCTGCATCCTTGAATGGTCCATTGTGTGTGTGTGTGTGTGTGTGTGTGTGTGTGTGTGTGTGTGTGTGTGTGTGAAGTCCGTAGTTGTCATACGTTTTCCGGATTCTCATGACACCTACATACCTGAGAGAGAGAGAGAGAGAGAGAGAGAGAGAGAGAGAGAGAGAGAATTCTCTTCTTCTCTCTCTCTCTCTCTCTCTCTCTCTCTCTCTCTCTCTCTCTCTCTCTCTCTCTCTCTCTCTCTCTCTCTCTCTCTCTCTCTCTCTCTCTCTCTCTCTCTCTCTCTCTCTCTCTCTCTCTCTCTCTCTCTCTCTCTCTCTATGTAGGTGTCATGAGAATCCGGAAAACGCATGACAACTACTGACTTCACACACACACACACACACACACACACACACACACACACACACACACACACACACACACACACAAACACACACACACTGGTGACACAATTATTTTTGAAGGGAAAAAATAAAAATTACAAACTACATTTCTTTTTCATTGATTTACGTGCGTGTCCTCGTATTTCGTGTTGTGTGTGTGTGTGTGTGTGTGTGTGTGTGTGTGTGTGTGTGTGTGTGTGTGTGTGTGTGTGTGTGTGTGTGTGTGTAATCTTCTTTACTGGTTCCATAAAAAATAGAAATGTTAGTCATGATAAAATGGATATTGTCTTTTGAAAATACTACAATAATACTGAGGAA
This sequence comes from Portunus trituberculatus, assembly GCF_017591435.1. Classification (NCBI taxonomy): domain Eukaryota; kingdom Metazoa; phylum Arthropoda; class Malacostraca; order Decapoda; family Portunidae; genus Portunus; species Portunus trituberculatus. The sequence continues at coordinate 8,218,483 of NC_059268.1, read as the reverse complement.
AAAAAAAAAGAGCCAATTCATCTGACAACTATTGCAGTTAAATCATGTTTTGTGAAGCATCTCCATTAGAAATTCCTCCGCGAGTAGTGTGTTTATTACTGCCATTGTGTAGTAAAGAAGTTTTCCTTTGTCTCTGCAGTAAGTCAGTCACACATACCCATTGTATATCTTTCGCTGGAGGAAGGAAGAAGTTACACCATTTTACAACCAACTTTAACCTCAAGATAACCTCTTCTTTCCACCTTTCCCGCGTTTCCCGTGCGCGTCTCCCTTCCCTTTCGTTCACAGTGAGGTTCAGGAGGCGCAGCTGTAAAGGTGATACTGCTCACATGTGAAGACACGTTACAAATGAGGAGAACACGACGCATTATCACCACAAATCGCCAGTGAAAGGTGAATAAAACTGCCGATTCCTGGCAACAGAGAAGGAAGAGGAGGAGGAGGAAGAGCAGAAGGAACAGGAGGAGGAGGAGGAGGAGGAGGAGGAGGAGGAGGAGGAGGAGGAGGAGGAGGAGGAGGAGGAGGAGGAGGAGGAGGAGGAGGAGGAGGAGAGCTTACATAAAAAAGGCGTTGTTACACCACACAGCAAAAAAATAATATACCAGGAACATGCTGAGAGTGTTAGCGGCTTGCAGGCATGATAAACCAACGCAAAGGATACCAATGAAGTGTCCAGGCTTAATCTACACTCACACTCTCCTGTCCATCTGTTACATTAAGCGGTTGGCAATCTTCCGTGGGAGCGAGAAACAGAAGAGGTTAAAAAGAGAAGGAAAAAAAGAACAGAGAAAACCGAAGATCACGCCTTGAGAGCGGTTGGGTTTGCTCAACGAGAGGCAACAATCAGAGCGCGAACGTGACACACTGACTGGAGGGAAAAAAATGTAGATATAAATGTGTGACAAGTGACTGACAAGTGACAATGACCGTGTGTGTGTGTGTGTGTGTGTGTGTGTGTGTGTGTGTGTGTGTGTGTGTGTGTGTGTGTGTGTGTGTGTGTGTGTGTGTGTGTGTGCGTGTGCCTGTCTGTCTGTCTGTCTTTCTGTCTGTTGGTGAGCCTGTGAGTCGAGAAATAAAGCAGAGTATCACATGTAACTAAAAAAATATTCATATACATACGAATAAAAAACAAAATTAAATCCAATGCAACACTGTCTCCTCGCTGTGGCGCTACGGTTGCCTGCCTCGGAGATGTTACGGTGAAGTGCACCATTATTGAGTTTAATTATGTAAACGACTCTACTGTGTTACACTCAAGCCAAGTACAAGTCCATTCAGCCATTTAAGTCGAGAGAGAGAGAGAGAGAGAGAGAGAGAGAGAGAGAGAGAGAGAGAGAGAGAGAGAGAGAGAATGTGGGAGTAAGTTTTAGAGCCAAGCAAACCACATATACTTTAAAGTGATTGTCATATGTTGCGTTTGTCTTTGATTCTTGTTATGAAATTCCTCCTCCTCCTCTTCCTCCTCCTCCTCCTTCTCCCTTTTCTTTTTTTTTTTTCTTCTTCTTCTTCTTCTTCTTCTTCTTCTTCTTCTTCTTCTTCTTCTTCTTCTTCTTCTTCTTCTTCTTCTTCTTCTTCTTCTTCTCCTCCTCCTCCTCCTCCTCCTTCAGTGAACATCTGCCTCATGCAATAAGAAAGAAAAAGGAAAGAAAAAAGATCTGAGATGACATTTCAATGAGTTATAATTGCATTACGTTGCATTACGAGGTTTGTCTATTCTCTTTCTCTCTCTCTCTCTCTCTCTCTCTCTCTCTCTCTCTCTCTCTCTCTTACAATACTGTGTCACTTTTTTGTTCTTTATCAATACTGTTAAGGTTATTGTCACTTGGTGTATCTTTATGCCACTTTCAATCCCTCCAAGAAATCCTGCGTCACAGTAGCCTTGCTTTATTATTGCATGGGAAAGCGGTCAACTGAAGAGCCACCAGCAAGATCAGACTAGATTCTGGAAAGTAGACGCTATAAGAAAAACATGGTAGCTAAGTTTTGTCTAATATTCCAGATGAAAGGATAACTATTTCACCTTTATAACAAATGTTGCAAAGAATGTGTCAGCAAACTTTGTAACACTTGTTTGCTCTCTCTCTCTCTCTCTCTCTCTCTCTCTCTCTCTCTCTCTCTCTCTCTCTCGTTTTCTCTTCCTGATGCGTGAAACAATTTTACACTCACTATCGATTTTTAACTATTAATCTTTTTATATGCGTTCTACTGTGAATTACCATACGCTTTGCACTTTGCACTTATTTTCATCCATCCTTTAGGTTCCTCCCTGTTGCATGAAAAAGAAATATTATAATGCTGGTCAACTGTTGATGGTCACTCCTGTTCTTTTCTGTTTTATGTGTATCGAATAAACAGCACAACGGCGTGGAAAGAGCGTGACCTGTAAGAGTAATAAACACATGCTAAATAACAATTACGTAAAACAACAAAAAAAATATTCCTAACTTTCTTGGTGTCAGCAACTGGTATTCATGGAATGATAAATGAACTACTGAAAAATCCAAGCGTGTGTGTGTGTGTGTGTGTGTGTGTGTGTGTGTGTGTGTGTGTGTGTGTGTGTGTGTGTGTGTGTGTGTGTGTGTGTGTGTGTGTGTGATGGGGAGCCAGAACTGTAAATTCAAATCAGATGAAATTTGGCAGGCTGATCGGAATCCAGGGCTAGAGAGGTCAATATAGATTCTATCCCAATTGAAATTTTCCAAAGGGATAATTTAGGACAGAAGCAAATTTCCTGTTGGAAAATTAAAATTTCAGCGTCATACCCGCAATTTTGATAGCGAAGCGCATATTTCAGTGTGTTCGTAATTGAAAAGGTCTTTGGGAACCTTGACCATACATGCAAATTAAATGTCATTCATAAAGATCAATCACCTACTAGCTTTACGTGAGGCCAGAGGTCATGTACGAGCGACCAGAGTGTTCGGAAAGTGCTTTTGTAGATTATAGAAGAAATTCCTGCAAATCATATGAACATTCAATGTGTTTATGACTTGCTTGTTGAAATCATAGAAACTGAAGGCAACTTTACTTTTAGTCTCTGCATTACTAGAATACCATGAGAGACAGGATTTTTATTTCAGCCTGGCCGTCATTTACGTGAATCGGAAACGAGCAGCGGAGGACAGATCGATCCATGCGGCGCCCAGTGATGACCGAGGCCCATTGTGATGGAGATGCAGTGATGACACGCCTCTTTGTGCTCCGCTGCTGACCCAGTTGACGAGCCGTTTATGCAGCCGCCTCGTGTAGCACTGGAATCCATTGGAACGTCACGGACTGTAAAGAGAATGGCGTGCAACATGAAAGCTGGATCAAACTCGCTGCCATTTATGGGCTTGGCATCGCGAATATCTGATCGATTATCGTTCCATTATTACGTCTTTAAAGTGACCTGTCCTTCCGAGAGCAAGTCAGATGTCAGTAAGCATTATCCAGCCTGCTCGTGACCGCCGCACCTTCCCCACCCACTCCGCGACCATTCAAGCCGACCATCTTGCCTCACACACCACCAAGAAGAGGAGAGACAAGTAAATGTCGGTGTAGATACCTTCGCGTATTGAATATTGATATTAGGTGATGTTAACGGCTCTTTCGGTCTCTTCTCTTACCCCCCCTCCCACCCCTGCTCTCTCTCTCTCTCTACCTAATAACATGGAGAAAGGAATAGATTGATTTAGCTCCCCTATGCCTCCGTCTCTCTCTCTCTCTCTCTCTCTCTCTAGCTAGTAAGATGGAGAAGGAAATAGATTGATTTACCTCCCCTATGCTCTCTCTCTCTCTCTCTCTCTCTCTCTCTCTCTCTCTCTACATTCATATATATTTCAGACGCCAAGATTCCCAAGGCTCTTTCTCAACATAAAGCGAGCAAAGATAACACTGCCACAAAATTCTTCGCTGGAATGTTTTGCTTTCTATTACAAGTGGAAAACGTTGACACAATCCTTGTAGCTCAGGACTGCCTGCACTGAACAACCTCCACTAAGGTCAAGTTGAGAGGCTGTTAGGTGGTCGGTTTGATATTCCCAGCACGCGAAAGGAAAGCTGAGTTGGTCTGTCCATATTAGGCCTGTACTAAATCATTGCTGTACTAACTTGACGCAGATTATGTGTCACTAGCAGAGAGAGAGAGAGAGAGAGAGAGAGAGAGAGAGAGAGAGAGAGAGAGAGAGAGAGAGAGAGAGAGAGAGAGAGAGAGAGAGAGAGAGAGAGAGAGAGAGAGAGAGAGAGAGAAGAGAGAGAGAGAAATAAAGATCAGAGACAATAAATAAAGAACATAAGTCACAATTCTAAGAAAATAACTTCACACACACACGCACGCACGCACACACACACACACACACACACACACACACACACACACACACACACACACACACACACACACACACACACACACACACACACAGAGCACTATGATCACCCGGGAAGGCAACATGTAATCGTCACGTCTCTAAATCGCGTTCAATGGAGGGTCCGAGGCGCGGCAGCAACACGTGGGGCGTCAGGATGGAAGGTAATGGAGGAGTGCTCATGTTGGTCGCGTATGGCGGTGATCTAGCGGCCGTATAAGGTGGTATAATGCACGGTGTCTTCTTGCGCAGCTGCTTCGTTATGGTCACTTCTGTATGAATGAGTATACAGATAAAGTGTGTGTGTGTGTGTGTGTGTGTGTGTGTGTGTGTGTGTGTGTGTGTGTGTGTGTGTGTAAGGATTCGTATTCTCAATCACTTCTGTGCTTCACTTCCACTATCTCAAAATGACTTTATTCTTAAGGTGTTTTTAAAGTTCTAAAGACAGAATGACAAGATTTCTACATCATTAACTGGAGAAATACTCTTGAAAACCCCGCTAAACATCTCTGTGGTCTTGGAAAATAGTCTTGGTGAGAGAGCAAAGCCAGCCTTCCCCATTACTGAGCGAGCTCAGAGCTCATAGACCGATCTTCGGGTAGGACTGAGACCACAACACACTCCATACACCGGGAAAGCGAGGCCACAACCCCTCGAGTTACATCCCGTACCTACTTACTGCTAGGTGAACAGGGGCTACACATTAAGAAGCTTGCCCCTGAACATTCTCGATTTTGAGCCGAGTATGCTAACCACTACACTACGCGGTGTGTGTGTGTGTGTGTGTGTGTGTGTGTGTGTGTGTGTGTGTGTGTGTGTGTGTGTGTGTGTGTGTGTGTGTATTAATGAATAAAGTCAATAAGATAAAAAATTCATTGAAAGCCAGCCCAAAATACAATAAAATTAAGAAAAACTGGATAATTGTCTTCTAAAACAAACCTTGTAATGCCTCCAAGGCTCGGGGAAAAAATGTGATATCAGTACTATCATCATCATCATCATCATTATTATTATTATTATTATTATTATTATTATTATCATTATTATTATTATTATTGATATTATTAATATTATTACTATTGTTATTACTATTATTATTATTATTATTATTATTATTACTATTATTATCTCTATTTTAGTTTCTGCCGCTGTTCTCACTCCCTGCCAGGATCAAAAACTAGCCGGTTCCCTTCCCAGCGTGCAAAGCAACTAAGAGAAACGAAGCCAGGAACTCTCGCCTTGCCATTTCTATTCTCAGTCTGTCTGGCTTTCCTCCCTTTAAGATCTCAGCGCGTTAGAAAGGTGTAGTGATTATTATCATTATTATTATTATTATAATTATTATCATTATTATTATTATTATTATTATTATTATTATCATTATTATTATCATTATTATTATTATTATTATTATTATTATTATTATTATCATTATTATTATTATTATTATTATTATTATCATTATTATTATTGATATCATTAATACCATTATAACTTTTATTCCAAGTCTAATAATTAATACATAATGGACTTTTATCTCTTCTTTTTACGTGTTTCTTTACGTCCCTGACAGCACAAAGGGACAGTCCAAAGGAAACGCACTCAATACCTCCCGTGAAGCAAAGAAAAAAAAAGATTTACATGTTTTCTTCCATCACTGTTTATTGGGATTGCTTATTACACTTTCATTTTGTGCCTCTCCCTCAAGTGTCACCTTCTTATGAGCGCTGCGTAAAGGAGAGTGAGGTGGAACTGTGACATAATCCTCATACTAGTGACAATATTCAGGATTATTTGGTTGAATGGGAAAGCAATGCTAGGTAAGTTCAAAGTTTGGTGCATCAATAATCGTTACATTGAATACCATGATGGTTCACGCTAATACTCGTAAATAAAAGGGTTTAAGTAACAAGCTAAAAAAAAAAAAAATAAATAAAAAAAGGTCAGCACATAAGGCGAGTAATTATAATCCAGGATACTCAGGAAACCAAATTGGATTAACTGGCGTTTTGAAGGTCATCTAAAAAACTTTCCTATTTTTCGTTAATCGAACGATATTCTACGTAGTATTTATTTTTTTTCGGTACCTCTAATTAGCTTTGTAACCTTTCGTCTCTCTGTTTTCGTTGTAAATACCAAGCTTAAAAAAGATCAAATAAGTCGTGAATGAATGTTTATGCAGAGATAATCCCAACCTCCCTGCAGCCTTTGACAGTCCAGCTTGTATGAAAGAAGAGAAAGTAACCAAGTAACCCCGGAGCTACTCTGCCTTTGTTTTGTTAATGCCCTGGTAATAATTATGACTCCTGATGATACTATGGCATGTTATTCTATCAACTTACCTTTGCGGAGTTAAAATATAACACATTTAAGAAAATATACTGACTTCACTTCCATTGTTGTCCCTTGTATCTAAATTACATTCCACATTTTTGTATTACATTAACATTAGGGAGATGTCTTGATAGTGAGCATTAAGTAGATCCTTGTATTTTTTGGCCAGGTAAAAAAAAAAAAAAAGAAACGTAAAACTAATGTGATACTAATCTCTTTGCCACGTCACTTGAAACGTTACGCAGACATCCAGGTGTCAAGCTTCGTAGGTCATGAAGGCTTTCCTTGAAATTAACCTTACGTAATACTAGGTTGGATAACTCATTTATCATAGACGTAAGTGTGTAAATTTTATCTGAGTAGGCGTGCCAGCGAACAGGATATACTCATGCGTGTAAATTTACCTACTCTCAGGTTTGCACACGCAGGGATGATGATGGGTGGGCGCCTCAGTAATATTACTTAGCGCGGCAGTGAATGGTGTGCGAGGTGTGCGTCATTACTCCCAGCCTTAAAAAGTGTGCAAACCAAGTGTGGCATTCTGAGCACCGCGGCGTGTGGGCCCATTACCAAGCGGGTGGGCGGTGCGGGTGGCGGCTGCTGGCATGGGGGAGAGCCGAGCCTTACACCGGGCGGCAGTAAAACACCACAACCCTGATCTAAGCTTATAAATATTTCAGCCCAATATAAAGTTCCGCCTTCGCTTGCGTGCGTGCGTGTCAGGCGTATTGATCGACGAGAATGGCTGGTGGTGGGGAGGACGTCGCAGTCCCCCTCACCCTGACGCCGATGGAACGCCTCACCTGGAACCCCATACCTGCAAGGGAGTGGCGCAGTGCTGTGCAGGATGAACCGTGCTGGGGAGACCCGAGGCAGTGGTGGTGGTGGTGGTGGTGGTGGTGGTGGTAGTAATGATGATGGTAGTGGTATTGGGGGTGGTGGTGGCTCGGATATTTTGTAATAGTCCATTTTTTATGCACAGTTTTAAGAGTAGTATGTAGTTACGACTTGGTAGTAGTTTATTACTATTAGCTTATGGATGTGTTGTTAGTTTGGTAGTGGTGGTGGTGGTAGTGGACAGCGATTCAAGTAATTTAAGCGTTTGCCAGGTTTTGGGTGGAATGTCTGTAAGAGTTACCATATTTTGATAAGGAAGAGGTAGTTTATAAGACAAGAGTTGCGCTGTCAGTCAGATCTAGTGTAGCAATGGTGTGTTTTATCCTCATGGTGGAAGAGGTTCAGTGGTGTGTAAAGGCGGTAATGGCACTGCATGGTGTGTGGATGGCGTACTGCTGGACGAGGAGCGGGATGAGTAGGGGACGGTTTTTAGCAGAATATGTCAAGCGCTATGGCCGATCATATATAGCAGGAAAGGAGGACAGAAGCCAAGAACACGACAGAAACACCGTAGTAGTGCGCAAACTTTCCTAGTATATTTTCTTGGTATGACAACAGGAGGCCAAGGCAAGGTGGTGTTTGGGCGCCTTTTTTGTCGAGGTGGAATGGGAGGGGGGAAGGAAGGTGTTGAAATATTTGTCACAAACTACTCTTCGCTACGAATACTACAGTGTTGCCTGGAAAAATAATGAAAAATTGACTAACACGATAATTGGAATGTTGCTCAAAGTACTGAATGATTTAGATATCCGACATAACGCCACCTCCTTCCCGAACATGATTCTCTGGGTATGAATAAGAAAAAAAGTAAAAAATGAACGAAAGAGTTCATGAATAACAAAACACACCTGACATTTCTTGAAACCCACTCGCCTTGCCTCTGTGGATCGATCGCCGCTTTGCTGTTAATAATAATGTACTGTAAAACAACGCCAGGGATAGCCTTTATTCAGACATGAAAAAGTTAAAAGAAGAGAGAAAAAAGGAAAAGAGGCACGAATGAATGCTACTCTATCTAGCGTTTGAAAAGTAGGATAGCAAGAAGGTTAAGCAAAATGTTACTTCTAAAAGATTACTGACGTCTGAAAACGGCGCTGATGTGGTATACTGCAGTGTTTGTGGTAAAGCGGTGTGTGTGTGTGTGTGTGTGTGTGTGTGTGTGTGTGTGTGTGTGTGTGAGTTGTCCTATCATGGTAGACCTGTGGTACTGTGGTGGTGGCGGGCGTGGTGTGTGCGGTGATGTGTACTGTATGTCTGTTAAGAGAGAGGCTATGATGTTGATGTAATGACAAGCTATTAAAGTGAAACTAAGGTGGTGGTGGTGGTGGTGGTGGTGGTGGTAGTAGTGTCGGTGCTGAGGCGTTGTCGTGCGGGGTGTGTTAGTATGGTGGCCATGTTCACATTGATCTTTCTTTGTTTGCACACACCGAGGCAGTCTTCGGGCCAAGAGGAAAGAAAAAAGAAAAAAAAGAGAAATACGGAGAAAATACCTGCTATCTGTCGCTGCATATAACATGGCAGCATGGCGAATGTAGCTAAAGTTACACAAAAATTACTTAGAATCTAGTTTTTAGTAAAGCTTGATACGTCTCCTGTAAAAATATAACATGTTCCACGTCTAGGGAGAAGGGATAGTCTCAAAGCTTCCAAGTAAAGAGGAAAAAGTGAACGGAGAGATAAGGTTTGTTAGAAAGACAAGATTACGTGAGAGGAAGAGCAAGTGTGGTGTTGTGAGCCCAGACAAGGGGAGGTGGGAGGTGTGTGACGGGTTTCAAAGAGCAACACATGAATACACAAACAATATGCAGCGACAGATGAAGACACTGAAACGGCATATGAAATACGGGAAAAGCAGCTGGGGGAAGGGAGCTGATGATAGGAACACCAACTCTATCCTGATTTATAATGTAGCAGAAATTCCTCAACATTCAACAGTCGTCCTTACAGTATACAATGGATAAGATCGTTGTATGTCGCCACCTAAATGGAAGAAGAACGCTAAAATTTCTAAAAAAGAAATTCATAAAATTCAAAACCATCAAGGGAAGTAATCTAATGTAATATACTGCATCAAATTCCACGATACGATTCAGTGTTGCTTAGAGAAAAGAGAAAATATTCAGTGTGGACGGGGATGATGGCCAGGTGTCATTAAAGATGAAAGAATATCGATCTAGTGAGCTGCATCAAGGCGATAGCTGGAGAAATGCAAGTGATATACCATTAAGACTACGAAATTATATGCCTGTCTCAGTCACGCTGGAGAAGATGACCATAGAAAATATTGGTAATGTGTGTCGTCCCATGAAGAAATTGAGGAATGCACAAGATTCATGCATCCAGTAAAACACGGAGGATTTGAGGCATGTGCCGCGGATTCTGTGGACTTAGTGTCGAGGAGAAGACCAGTAATCCTTAGTTACGACATATACACGTGCTCAAAAGCCAACATTGGAACGAAATTAACGATCCATAGACAAAGACGCAGGACTGAACACTTGGTTGCTCAAGACATCTGAGTTTCAACAAGGACATGAGGAGGTTGAAATTGGGAGAGATAAATGTGGCGTTTCAGTGCGAGTGAATTAGAGCGTAAAGGTTGCACGAACTGATCTGAGGTAAATGGAAGGAGATACTAGTTTAGCTGTCAGGACACGTAGATGTGGCGCGTATCCTTTTATTTGTCTATTTCTGTGCGGGTCTACTTATTTTGCTTTTTAGTTAGTTATTTAGTTATGTTCCTCTATCTATTGGTCTATTCGCGAATTTATTTCATCTGCTCATTTATTTTTTTTATATCATCTTTAACTTTTCTGTCTATTTACTTTCAATATTATTATTATTATTATTATTATTATTATTATCATTATTATTATAATCATTATTAGCGGGATTATTATTACAACATGTAAGTGTGCGTGTTTATGCATGTTTTTTTTTTGTTTGTGTGTGTGTGTGTGTTTGTGTGTGTGTGTATGTGTGTGCTTGCGTGTGTGCGTGGGCGCGACATCCTTGAAGTGTCATTCAAAACGAGGCAGGTCTTGGCTCATGAATGCAGCGTGATTTTCCTGTACACTTGAGGAGAGACAGTCAGGATGAAGGTTTAAGTGTGAGAAATTCTCCACCATTTATTTGACTCTCAGTGTGTTTAAACCTGAGTGAGAGCACCTGCTGAACACTCACCCCACATGCTTTACTGAATTGTGAGGGAATTTATTACATACATAACTTGAACGATCTATTTGACATTTCAGTTTTGTTAGGGAAAGAGGACAAAGACGAGAAGAGGGAGCATGGGAAGACGAAGCATGTGGAAGAGGAAGATAGTGCTTCGTTCAATGGTGGAGGGCAGAGGAAGGTAAAGAAGTGGGATGAATCAACCGGACTGAGATAAAGCTAATTCATATATGCAGCAAGATCGTGACATTTTATATTATTTACTTCTCCTGCATAATAAGATAATGATATAAGTTGGGTTTCATGATGCTTTCATTGTAAACATTTGACTTACTTTATGAGTTAGAATATCTCCAGAGGCCGTGACAGAAGACGGTGATAAAGTGTGAAATTACACATTTTATATGCTGCCAACATCATGACACACTAGCAAATAATCCTTTTTTCCTTGGAGACACCACTTGAGTATTTTTTTCAATCAAACTTTTACGAAATTCAACGAAATTTTCTTTCCTTTAAGTCTGACGCTCCTTGAAGCAAAAAAAAAAAAAAAAAAAAAAAAAAGAAAAATGCAGGTGACGCAAACTTGCATAATTTCACAGACACACACATTCTCTCGAAAACTCAGTCAAGGTCACCGCAACAACTCTTACGTACTTACATACATTCCGAGGCTGTGGAGGATTTTTGTCAGTTGCTACTTTGAAGGTTGTCCTTGATCTTGTTAATTACTCTGTTAATATTTTTCCTTCTTTCAAAGAGCAAGTATTTTTTTCCCCCAGTTAAATGATGATGATTTCTAACACGCGCGCGCGCTTGTGTGTGTGTGTTCCATACCTAAATGCAAATATCATTATGTAAATGAAAACTCGGATTATTTTCATTTTCACTTATGACTGGAATGATATGTGTGGGAAAAAAGGAAAAGCAAAGAAGATAAAGGTTCTCTAAGTACTGTAGCTGGAGGCGACAGAATTCTCTAAGTACTGTAGCTGGAGGCGACAGAATTCTCTAAGTACTGTAGCTGGAGGCGACAGAATTCTCTAAGTACTGTAGCTGGAGGCGACAGAATTCTCTAAGTACTGTAGCTGGAGGCGACAGAATTCGTGGATAACAGTCCGGTGATTCTAACAAGGGTGATCGTGGAATGAAGCTGAAGGCGTAAATTAAATACTATCAATATGAATAAATAAAGAAAAGAGGTAAAATACGCGAGATAGAATAAAAATTCACGAGAGAGGTGGATAATAGATACTAAAATACAGGAAATATTAAATAAAAGATCAAATCAATAAGATATAACGAAGTAAAATATCAGGAATCACTAGAAAACAAGAATTACATTAACAAAGGAAGACCTAAAAAGAAATTTCCATTGATGCTGAATCCATCAGTTAAGCACACAAATTGTGGAATCGTGGGTGAATGTACATTTTCAAATGTAAACTTTATGAGAACTTTGCCCATTTTACCGAAAAATTTTCTCTGATTTCAAACAAGATAGAATCGATTTCGACCCATCTGAAGCAGGACGTTCAATCCACTTACCAAAATTCATTCGCTCGCAAATAATATATTAAAAAGTATAATATGACACTAATTCATGACCTCTGACTTGACCTATAAGATCAAAGGTGAACAATACTGACCTTTCATCTGCATGTACAGTTCGGATCCCAGAGGTGTTCAATTATACGAAATTGAGTGATGTATGATCACAAATTATAAAAATGGTGGCAAAATCTGCATTTTCCAATGGGAACTTTGTACCCATATAAATTCCATTTGGAAAATTTCAATCGGGATAAAATTTATTTTGACCTGTCTGGAACCGAGTTGCAATCTGTCGGCCAAACTTAATCTGATTTGAAACTACAATTTCTGCTGTACATTACACACACACACACACACACACACACACACACACACACACACACACACACACACACACACACACACACACACATGTATATCACACAACAAAGAAGACCTCAGGCCAGGGGAAATATGTTAAAAACTTAAAATAAGAAACAAGGAGCAGCACATAAAACATGATCATGAACATCCACCAACACTCATCTGTCTTAAAATCCACACATTTGTTAACAGTGCATAAATGGAACTACTCGCAATAACACCCCTACGTTTACCAATACATAAAGCTTTCCAGTGAAGTGAATCCCAGCCATTTGAACCATAACCACATTTCACATTACTGTAATACTGGCTGGGTCGCGAGTAACGAAACAAAATGACGGGAGGATAATGGCACGCTGGTAAAAACGTTTTGACCTCGCACTTTTCGACTTCAGGTTCGAGTAATGATCTTGCCCTTTCCCAGAAACTGTGTGACTTACAGTGCGGTTTCGTGGAGAGAGAGAGAGAGAGAGAGAGAGAGAGAGAGAGAGAGAGAGAGAGAGAGAGAGAGAGAGAGAGAGAGAGAGAGAGAGAGAGAGAGAGAGAGAGAGAGAGAGAGAGAGAGAGAGAGAGAGAGAGAGAGAGAGAGAGAGAGAGAGAGAGAGAGAGAGAGAGAGAGAGAGAGAGAGAGAGAGAGAGAGAGAGAGAGAGAGAGAGAGAGAGAGAGAGAGAGAGAGAGAGAGAGAGAGAGAGAGAGAGAGAGAGAGAGAGAGGCGGCAATAACCTCCTACAATTCCTTACAAACGAATATCTTAAAAGAGAGTACATGATGGATTAGGAGTCATCTCATAATGGCATGAAAGTCTACAAACTTCTTCAGTTGAGAGAGAGAGAGAGAGAGAGAGAGAGAGAGAGAGAGAGAGAGAGAGAGAGAGAGAGAGAGAGAGAGAGAGAGAGAGAGAGAGAGTGTTGGATAGCATTCATCATCTAACGGTTCGCCAATCTCTCTCTCTACAGATTTTTCGTTGCACGAGAGAGAGAGAGAGAGAGAGAGAGAGAGAGAGAGAGAGAGAGAGAAAGCAGGGAGGATAACAGTCATCTCTCACACAGGTCTTCACAAAGGCAACATCCACGCAGCCACACCAGCAGGGGCTCCGCTCAGTGCAATACACACCGGGGGCTGACGGCGCTGCTCGGCCCGGCGCGGGTTAAGTGGTAAAAAAACGAGGGAAGAAAATCTGAGAGAAGTGTCTGGCTGCTGCTGGCCAAGGCAACCCTCCTCTCCTTTCTTCCCTCCTTCCTCTCAACCTTCCTTCCCTCCCTCCCTCCCTCCCTCCTCCCTCTCTCTCTCTCTCTCTCTCTCTCTCTCTCTCTCTCCCTGTCAGTATCGCAGTGGCTTGGCTCGCTGCCAGGTATCTTTCGCGTTCTAGATAAAGACACGATTGTACGGCGGCGACCTTGAGAAGCCTCCCTCCTTCCCTCCTTTCCTCCCTGCTTCCTCACGTCTCTGTTCTCCCTACCTCACCTTTCCTGCCTCCCTTCCTTTCTTCCCCTCCTCTCTCTTCATCCTTTTTCTATTTAATATTTTTTTCTACTAGCGTTCATCTTGTCCTGTGTATAAAATCATTTCTTTCTTTTTCTGTCTCTATCTCTCACTCCTCTTTATTCTCTTTGTTTTCCTGCCATTTTCCCATCCTACATCCTTCCCTTCAACTCTCCGTCCATCCCGGACCTCCAAACTCTCATTTCTCCTTGTAGCGGCGCGGAAAATTTGAACGCAAAATGAACTTAGGAGCATCTCATGGGGTGGACTACGGAAGAAGGATGGTGGCAATAAGGTGGAGAGATAGAGAAAAAAAAAAAACGTGAATTATTTGTTAACTTGTATATACTTTTCTTTCATGGAGGAACATGCTAGAGTTTATTTATTCATGTATCTTTCTATTTATTTGTTTATTCATTTACAAGTTAATTTGTTTATTCATTTACCTTGGGGCCTGTAATCCTCGTCAAGTCTCTTAGTCCAAGTGCTGATGGTCGTGTCGTCATGTTGCTGACTGGGCAAATATTTCACCTTTTACTTCACACTCATTCACTCACTCACTCTGATGACAAGAGGAGTTTCTTCATCTATCGAGGTTGCACTATATTCTTACCCTACATACACCAGGACAGTGCCATTAATGTAATTGAAGATACGAAGAAATAGTCTGAAAAAAAGAAAACACCTGTGGGAGAAAAAAGAAGAGAGATTGCACGCAGCTTTCAATTCTATACACGATGAAATGTAAAGTTAAAATGATGAAATAAAGGGGAGAAAAATAAGAGGAATGAAGATGATGAAAGGTCACTGCTATAAACTAGGAAGGAAAAAAAACATAACCGAAAGGACTGCACTTTTTTTTTCTTTTACCTTTGTGTACATAGGTAGTATAAATTAATGTGTAGAAATATCACACAAAAAAAACTAGTAAAATGTCAACGCTATAATCATGCACCAGAAAGATAGAGAAAAAATGTATAATGCACCCATTTCTCACCCATTAATTAATAAGAATAGTGCAGTGTGGGGAAATGTAATGAAAATGAAAGAAAGGCAAAATGTCACTACTGCACGTTCAGATGAATAAAAAAAAAAAAAAGAAAGGAAGCGAAGGAAAGGTTACTCTGATTTCTCAAACATATATGAAAAAGAAAAATATGAAATACTGTGAAGAAATCCATCAAGAAAGAGAAAGAAAAACCAAAGATCACAGCTACCTCTCAGGAAGGGAGAGAAAGGAACAAAAGACAACTTTACCCTCTTAAAACTACATGGAAGAGAAAAGTGCAAAAGAATGTGAAGCAATATACCAAAAAAAAAGTAAAAAAGAAAATAGAAAGGAACACAAAAGGTCGCTGCTATAACTCAGAAAAAGAAAAAAAACAGTAAAAGAAGTAGCGATATAAAAGGTCATTTGAGTCTGTGAGCAACGCCACATCTATCACCACACTCGGCTCTGACCTTTAGCCGGATGCCGAGTATGGGAACACAATACCCATCCACTCCTACGCCTCGTCGCCACCGCTGCCTTACCATGAATCACTTCCTCCTCAAACAATCGCCAGCAGACATTATCTTAACAGCACCGCGTTGTGTTTCCTCATTATCGTCATTTCCACCGACATTGCTCTCATCCTTCCTCCGTCTCGTTACCCAGGCTTTGTTGCTTCATCTTCATTTGATGTTATATGTTCTTCTTCCTCCTACTCTTTTGTCTTTGTCTGGCTTCATTGTCTCTTTTTTCTACGTAATGTGCTATTTTTTCGTCTTATTTTTTTTCTTCTGATAAGGAGGAACTAAAAAAAGAAGCATCTAGACCGTCTTAGATCCAGTTTAGTTTTATTATATGTTACTTTGTAGTATTATGTTATTAGTCTTGTAAATTCCGTGTCATACTATGAGAGGTTTTACTTTCTGCTTTCTATAAAATAGTTCTTCTCCTATTCTTCCTCTGTCTGCTTTCTTGTTATTTTATATTTTGTTGAAGATAGTAACAATTTTTTTTACGTCTATTTTCACATTATGTATTCATTCCTTTTATCTATTGCAATATATTTAACTTAGTTTTAATATCACATGCAATGATTTTCATTGTGCATTCCTTTCGACAGTCACAGTTCAAAATTATTACCAAAAGCGTCTTGCAATTCACTTCTTTATTTTCAGCTAACTTGTCCTGAAAACCCACAGCCCAGGGCCCCCCACGAGTTCTGAATATAAAAAAAGAAAAAAGAAAAATAATTATATATATATATATATATATATATATATATATATATATATATATATATATATATATATATATATATATACAAAACAACCAAGTTGCAAGGCCTTCTTCCCTCATCAGAAAGAGATTATCATGTCACCTTATTAATCTGAGACTCCCTCGGTCAAACACGTGCAAGTTGGTTTACAATTGTTCCGTGCAGCTTCGTCTGCGTGCGTGTGTGAAAGGAACCCAAGATGAAGAATTGTGAAGAGGCTCGAAATACATGTTTATATATACCCTTGAATTGTTCTGTCCTGACGAGAGAGAGAGAGAGAGAGAGAGAGAGAGAGAGAGAGAGAGAGAGAGAGAGAGAGAGAGAGAGAGAGAGAGAGAGAGAGAGAGAGAGAGAGAGAGAGAGAGAGAGTGTGTGTGTGTGTGTGTGTGTGTGTGTGTGTGTGTGTGTGTGTGTGTGTGTGTAGGAATGAGATCACTGTTATCATCATCAACAGCAGCAGCAACAATAGCAACAGCAACGGTAACAATAATAACACATCAAAACAACAATAGTAGTAGTAGTAGTAGTAGTAGTAGTAGTAGTAGTAGTAGTAGTAGTAGCAGTAGCTGATGAAGTAGTAGTAGTCGTAGTAGCAGTAACTGATGAAAAATAACAAAATACTGGTAACAAAAGTAATACCAACAACGACAACATGAACAACAACATCAGTATCAACAACAGCTTTACAAAAGATAATTCAAAGGTGGGTAGTGCAATATGATTTTTTTCGGATCCCCTCCCCACATTCATTGCATAATCATGCCATTTTACATAAAGCAATGGATGACCCACGTGTGCGTTGGCTTTTTTGTACGGTCGTGTTTCGAGTTAATATAATAGTGTATACGGGTGGGGGCGTGGCATGGGGGCAGAGAGAGAGAGAGAGAGAGAGAGAGAGAGAGAGAAAGTACGTGTGATGTACGGATGTTGGGAGTCACGGTAAAAAAGATGCTAATAATAATGAGTCAATGATGAATAATGCAGAGGACACGAGGACCGACATAAAATCTGAAAATAATAAAAAAAGAAAAGCACGTCAAAATATATACATAAAAAAAAAAATGCATGTACAGGGAAAGAAAATCATGGAAGAAAAACGAGTAATGCATGAATTTGGAGGACCTGAGGTAAGGAAAAGAAAAAGACACAAAAAATCATAAGTCAAAGATGAAAACTGAATGATGTGTCACCTTAAAAATAAAGAAAATAAAGATAAAAAAAAGAAAACTAACCAACAAATATATAGAGAAGTAGAAAAAAGAGAGAAAAAAATGCCAAGTCATACACCTTCACACACACAAAAAAAAAAAAAAAAAAAAAAAATTCGTTTACTAAACATCAAAATTTCCCAATGAATCACGAACATGCTGACTCAGAAGTGACTCAGAGAAGGGGAATCAGAATTTAGCAGCAGTTATAAACCCCCTCCTCCCCCCCAACACACACACATAAGGTAGGTACCGTCGCTCCCTCGCTACCCACACTGACAGTAGTAGTTTGGGCGTGCATTCTAAAACTCCCTCTTGATGTGTGTCCATAATAACTGTTAAGCGGACATTGCGTTATAATCAAATGTCCAAGCCTATACGTATTTTGAAGGTTATACAGTTGACGCTCTATAAAAGATAATAGTAATAAACCGGTGTACGTATGTGTATTTTGATTACTTCTTTCAAATGTACGGTCTTGTAACTGCGGTAAAAAAAGGAGCGTAGCTTTTAAAACGATATCCGTGAAAGCTATCCAATGGTGTGCCGCAAATGAATAAATGAAATAAATAGAAGCAGAAACACGAAGGCTTGGTTGTTACATTACTATTATTTGTTTATTACTATTACTATCATTATTATCATTACCATTACTATTATTATCATTATTATTATTATTATTATTATTATTATTATTGTTGTTGTTGTTGTATATTTTTCCATTATTATCATAATATTCAGAGCAGTCGACCCAGATTTCAAAACTCCTTTACGAAACACACTGTACATTTCCGGTGTAAGGCAGACAGAAAAACAGAACAGACAGACAGGCAGACAGAAAAAGCAAACCGCGTCACACCGCTACAACAGTTCTGGGTAACCTTGAATCATGTTTGTGAAATTGGGACGTGCGAATCCATCCCAGCACGACAATGCTTTCAAGGAGAGAGATAAAGAGAAAATAAATTTTATGTCTGGTGGGTTCTTACAATACCATAACAGGTAATAGTATTTTTAATTCATTTTTCAACATGTATAAAGCGTAGAAATTATGAATTGTGGGAACAGAAATGTAGTCCAATATCAAAGCAAGCACCGATGCTACATGCAAGTGCGGGATGAACTCCACGGAATGAGTCCAACACAAGCCTCTAAAAAAAAGATAATAAACACGAAAACAAGTTCACTTAAAACGGAAATGGACAACCAGCGGTAATGGCTTAACTCTCGTCCAATAAGCCTCATCATATACTATTCTTTTATTTCTACAGACTTTTTACATGGGTGTGCTTAATGCAGTATTCCCTCACCAATGATACCGGTTCAGTGCCAAAAAGGAAAAGCAAATGCATAAAAAGCCAACGGAAGAGTGGCACTCAAAGTCCATTTAGGCTCTGAGGCGAGCCGATGCCTTCCTCTCCAAAGTATCTAAAACAATTAAGTCATTCCATTACGTGCTCGGCGCCGGAGATGGATTACATGGACTTCTCGAACACTGACAGTCGTCGCGTATCGGGAATTTTTAGTGTGTAACGCTGATTACGTCCAGCAGCTCTTGGCGAGGGTGGCACGTTATCTCACCGGGAAGGGATGATAAGTACGTTTTCAAAGTAGATACTCTCTCTCTCTCTCTCTCTCTCTCTCTCTGTCTTCTTAAATGCATTGTTGTGCTTTGGAGACATTCACACGTCACTTGAAAGCAGTTTCGTGACACTCACAAGCATGACTCAACCTGACGTACAACTGTTGTAACGTGATGCAAATTGCTTTTTCCTGTCAAGGGGACGTTTTTACACTGGAAAACATAATGAATTTCTTTCAAAAATTTCAAAATCGTGAAGAATTATTTCGAAATCTTATTAACATTGTTGCTGTCATAATAATCTTATTATAATCACAATGAGGCAATTTTGTAAAGGTTACTGTATGCATAAAGCAACAATCAAACAATCGAATTATACAAAGAGATAAAGAAAAAAGGAAAAAATCATGTATTGTGTGAGGGATGAGGAGTGGTATGAGTAATGTCGAGGGTGAATGGGAGCGGCAGGGGGCGTGAATGGGGCCCTGCACTGCGCCCCTGCTGTCAGGTGAAGCTCGTGCACGTATCGACGCGTCTCCTTCAGTTTTATCAGGATTCGTGGATATATTTTTGAGTTTGCAGTGTTTATGTGATATCAATACAATTAACCTTGAGGTGTCAGTTGTTGGAGTGCGCTTTTTTGGGACTGTCAGGTGCATATATACACGCAAATAACAGATTACATAAGAAAACTTTTGATGAGATAAGCATAAATATAAATTAAGATGCCGTATTTGTTAGGACACAGAGTTTGAGGACACGCCACCACCACTTACCATGAGTGCCAACTGATAAAAGGATATTTTTGGGGAATAAAAGCTGCCACGTTGCCAAGATTGATATGATTAAAAGAGAGTTAATTTCGTATTGAAATAAGAAATCGGATACAAAGGATGTTCATGAATGTTTCAAAACTTAATCATCGATGACGCTGGAGATAGTGCAGTCTGTTCAACGATACGGTAAACACTAGATAGAGACACCAGCTAATGATTGTAAAAAAAAAAAAAAAAAAAAAAAAAATTGCAAAACAGTAAAAAAAAAAAAAAAAAAAAAAAAAAAATCACTAGAACGTTCTGGTATACAAGTACTGTGTGATGAGGCGGACACACACACACACACACACACACACACACACACACACACACACACACACACACACACACACACACACACACATCTACATGGGGAAATACTATGTCTTGATAACTTAAGCCACAGTTTTATTCCTGTCAGTAACCTGATACCTGGGAACACCGTAGGCAGGGAAATCAAGTCCTGCTGGTTTCCTGAGTGAGGTTTTCAAGAAAGACTTCGTAGGACTATTGAGGTGACGAATACACGTTCGACAGAGTCAGGATCATGTCTTCAAGTAAACTTTTCCTTCCACTCACAGCCTTCAAAGTATAATCGACCCTTTAAGTTGCTCAATGTGCTGCAATCTTCAACTCAGCAAGGTTCTTCATAAAATAGTTTGTTTAGAAATGTTAGTAATCTCAATCAGTCCAATGATGACGTGAATCGCTAAAGAATCCATGCATTTCCAGCACACGATATGTTTTCTTTGTGGAAGCGCAGCGTTGGGAAGCATGGCACGGGCTGAATCTAATTACCGCTTTTCGATTTATTATTGATGTGATTTGAACAACCACTAATGGTCATGATGAATTTATCTAATTATTATCAATATTTTTTTATTAATGTAAGTGAATTATATTAATTTCATTGTGTATATTGTCTAGTGGAAAAACTTGCCAAGTGAAATGGACGCATGAACCGAGGCGTGGGTGGAGGGTGGGCGGGGTACACGTCATTCCGACACCGGCTCTTCTGCCTTGTCTGTAAATTTACCTCACCCACATTGCTGCCTGAGTGGGTAATTAACTAATATCTCCATTTACAGTAACAACAGGAAGTGACGGTGTGTGTGTGTGTGTGTGTGTGTGTGTGTGTATGTAATTCACTGTTTGATCTGCTGCAGTCTGTGACGAGACAGCCAGACGTTACCCTACGGAACGAGCTCAGAGCTCATTATTTCCGATCTTCGGATAGGCCTGAGACCAGGCACACACCACACACCGGGACAACAAGGTCACAACTCCTCGATTTACATCCCGTACCTACTCACTGCTAGGTGAACAGGGGCTACACGTGAAAGGAGACACACCCAAATATCTCCACCCGGCCGGGGAATCGAGCCCCGGTCCTCTGGCTTGTGAAGCCAGCGCTCTAACCACTGAGCTACCGTGTGTGTGTGTGTGTGTGTGTGTGACAACGGTTCGTGTATCTTATCAAAAATGAGTGAAGGAGTTTTCTCTTAATTAACTTTCTGTTATCCTGACACTTTTACAAATGATTTTGATTTTCTGAGGGAAAGAACAGACGCAAATTGAGGAAAGCTTAGTGTTCTAAATGAGACACCATAGATACCAAACTAATACGAATAATAGACAAATGCAAAACACCACAAAACAAAAGAAAAAATAGCAATGAATATATGACGAACGATCGAAACAGCTCGGTCAATGGAGACTGGCATGCAGCTACTTCAGAAACAGCGGCCATGGCACTGCGATAAAAGATAACGACTGGTATGGTAGAGAATCGGCTTCGGAGGATTTACAAGGGGAGACTTGATGAACTGAACAACTTTTAGCAATACAACGTGCAGAGAGAGAGAGAGAGAGAGAGAGAGAGAGAGAGAGAGAGAGAGAGAGAGAGAGAGAGAGAGAGAGAGAGAGAGAGAGAGAGAGAGAGAGAGAGAGAGAGAAACATATATATCTCAGGTCCAAAACGTGAAAACAGGATGGAGTCAAGCACTGATGTCGACATTTCCTAATGTATCGAGCAACGTTTCATGAAATAACGAAAATAAAAAATTAATACATACGGACTAACCTTTGATACGGTTCGTGTACTCTAACACAAGTGTAGCTAAGCAGAACCACAGCATGAGGGAAGCTTCTCAAAATATTTCGGTTTGTTCAACGGTATCACTGTTGACAAAGAAAAAAAATGCAATTTACACCTACAGAAAAAAAAGGCATTTCGTGAACCACAATGTAAAGAAAAAGGGAAAAGAACAAGGTAAAATAAATTCTCTTCTCATCTCCTCCACTGCAAAGCTGTATCATAAAGTAATAAGACTGATTGTTTGTGGTGGATTATAAGCAAGAGAAGAGAAAACTTGGTAACCTGTCCTTGAGTCGAGAATTGGTGCAAAATTGTGAAAAAAAATATGACAAGAAAACAAAGAATAAATCAGTAGAAAAACATGAATAAACCAATGAATAAAGGTTGTGTTTTAGAAGTATCAAAGATCATCAAAGCTGTTCTTGTCACACGATCCGGATATAAGGACGATAAAAAATGTCGCGTTTGTTAGGCATCCCACGGCTACTGTCTAGGAGGCTCTGAATTCCTATCGAGCGTGTCGCCGGTCAAAGAAAAATGTAGGGAATTGTCCACTTCAAACCATTACCTTCTGAAAATCAACTGAAAGAAGAGAAAATATGGCAAAAAAAGACTATCATTCTTCAACACTATTTATTCATTTATACTGGTAATTTTCCTTGACCTATTCAGGATCCACATATCGCAACACTACCTACAACTTTCTATCTATTTATGTATCTTCACACTCCTCTGTGCGCTCTTTACTGCCAATCCTGCACCTCACTAACAGAGAACCAACTCCCAGCCAGCCCTTTCTCGCTCGATAAACAGGCTGCTTCCGGGTCACTGGCTAGCCTGAACAAAAACACGGTTGACAAGTGCAATTAACCCAAATCACGGCTTTGTGTTCTCCTTAATGGCCCTGAACGAGGAGGTCCCGCTGCCCATCGCCCTCCACGCCGGACGCTGCCTCCCTTATCCTTTATTTCTCGTCATTTTCCTTTTATCACATTTATAACCCTATGATTGTTAATGGTATCACCCTTGTTATCTTATTAGAATACCCTGGGATGCTTTCACTGGGCAGACATTAAGTACAGGCATAAAAAGGCTTGAATTGCTCCAGTATCCCTTTTGTTGTCAATGGTGGCATTCGAAATATGCTCAAAACTTTTAGCAGACCATTTTATTTAGCTCGAAGAGAAGCCATAGTAATCAAAGGGTGAATAACCACAATCTCTCTCTCTCTCTCTCTCTCTCTCACGCTATTTTGTGCTTAGAAGGCAGTGTTTCGCTCTCAAGTGCCTATTTTTTCTTCGTTATCTGCGAGACACTGCTTGCAAGGATGCCGGCCGTTAGTTACAGTGGGCTGGCTGACCCAAAGCCCTTGTTACATTGAGTGCCGAGGACAACCAGAACTCAAGGTAGCTATACTCCTGATAAAAACACAAAGGACAATGTTCTGAAATACTTCTACACTGCAAATACGACTGCACTACATTCACAAGGCTCGAATTTAAACTTTATCGGTTTTTAATGATGCTTTTGAAATTCTAGTGATAGATTAAAAAATATATATTATGAACAGGAGCAACATTAATGAGAACCAGGCTAATCATCTCTATGGCCTTTGGATCCAGCTGTGGTGAGAGAGCTTGGCGTTTCGAAACAGGCCAAAAAGCGGCTATCAGAAGAGAGACGAAAGGGTGGCGCTTCATGTGATGGTTCTATGCACCTACCAAACCAGCGTCAAGGGGAAAAAGTAAATCATTTAACAATTTACTAATAGTTTTTTTTTCGTGTGTGTGCGCCATTTTTTCCCCTAGTGTAATAAATGTGTATTATTTTCTGGTGTATATTTTTTTCCCCTACATTCCGCCCGACCTGAACTGACCACTTTTAATATTGTTTGATAATTTTATCGTTCAATTTAGACTTTGGCCAAACGTGTGCCCTTCTCTCTCTCTCTCTCTCTCTCTCTCTCTCTCTCTCTCTCTCTCTCTCTCTCTCTCTCTCTCTCTCTCTCTCTATATATATATATATATATATATATATATATATACGTATATTCATAGTATATGGAATGTAGCGGCATGTGTGTGTGTGTGTGTGTGTGTGTGTGTGTGTGTGTGTGTGTGTGTGTGTGTGTGTTCATGGCTGCTTGTTGCTCTCCTTTCTTCCTCATGATTATGTCAAGTTCGAGATTCTCAGTCATACTAATCAGAAACACGTTACTTTCTCACAGCGACTATTCTCAAAGCCCACGGATATAATTAGCTCGGTTCGCAAGACTGTTTCATCTGTTATTAAAGTAAAAATCATGCTAATCTGTCGCCAACATCGTAAAAACACCATAAAAAATGTGTAACTTCAACTACAGCCTCTCGAATGTAGTGGACGTGCAATGCATAATTTTTATTTATTATTTTTTTTTTCGAATACTATCCCTGGCTTGTCTTATGAATTGTCACCAATCTGGATCACTTTTCCCGGGAAGTATTGTGGTATAAGTCTTATTAATGTGTCCTTCATGTGCTGTGTGTCTTGAGTTGCGTGATGGGAATACACTACTCGCTGTCAATCCTTGAAACTTTTGATTTTGTTGCGCCTCTTTCATTTATTTTTGGTCGAGTTTTCAGTCAGTGTGTGAAGCCAATTTGTGCCTTATGTAACTTGCGGTCAATTTTGCGCAACATTCCTCTTTTCTACCAGGCATCAAAGCTTTATGAAAACTCGTGTGTCTGTTTATAGAGGTAATATTTTTTTTTTTTTCGTCTGCTACAACTGAAAACTTTTAGAAATTCAAAACAGGAAATGGTGTCAAACGTTTGAGGCGACGCTCACCACACTCCGACCCTACCTACTTGTGTGCTACATAATGACACCCACTGCTCTTTGTTCACCCATTTCCTCTGTTTTACCATAATGCTGAGGAGCCTATTTTTACGCGACAGGTCAGGTAGAAAAAAAAAAAAGTGCTCTAAAAAAAAAATTGCTCTCTCTCTCTCTCTCTCTCTCTCTCTCTCTCTCTCTCTCTCTCTCTCTCTCTCTCTCTCTCTCTCTCTCTCTCTTCCTATTGAGGATTGGGATTTTTCTGCATCACATCATTCCAAAAGGAGCATTTGATGCCAACGAACTCTAGTTTCTACACACTTCAAGCACTCAAATTTTCAAAGAACGAATACGACTGATTGGTTTTGACCTTTGGAGTACTAATGCTTTACTCTTGAAGCATTCCATTACGTTGACCGTAGGTTAGGTGCTTTCCATTTGTTTTTTCCTCATATTTTTTTTTTCTTTTCACAAGGTTTATTGAGAGAGTTCTGCAGCTGTTCGATACTTCCAGGTTTCTCCAGTTCTGAATAATTATTGATCCACTGCCTACTAGTCTTTGCATAATGTTTTCTAATGGTGTTTAATTTATTTCATCTCAAACTTCACGGGAGTCTTGCCAATAATTCAAACTAACTTGTCGCAGCCAAGTTGAGAAGTTAAAATATCTAGTTAATTTAGCTTTCTTTCAATAATCTTTACTGCTGCTTGAACAATACCTTATTTCATGAACATATCAATTATTGCAAGTGTGCTCGTTACTACTGGATTCATGCATAAGATTTCCTATTAAAAGTTGTCTTTCTTCGTCTGCGTCAAGGAAATTTTCTAGATAAATCTGCCTTACTTTTTTTTTGCTGTGGATTACATTCAAATGATATCACACGGAAAAACATCCACCACACACACACACACACACACACACACACACACACACACACACACACACACACACACACACACGAAGATCCTTTCAGTGGAGAATAATTGGCAAAAAATGAAATGGACAATTAATATTCACCCACAAGTGAAGCGTTTCATGCTAGATTATCTAACCAACCGTCACCAGCGGATGCACTTCAGTCGATTAGAAAACACGCCAACTAACTCATTTGACAAGGCTGCGGTTGATCTTCGTTAATTTAATGCACTTCTCTTTGAAACAAACACACATGACGCGAGATATACATTTGGTACGAAAAGATTATCCAAAGAGAATGAAATTAAAATCGGGAAGTTTAATGCATTTTCTGTACTGTACTATTATTATAATCAGTGACCAGGGTAGAAACAGAAATAAAGGGTTCAAACTTGAAAAAAATAGGATTGAGAAAGAAATAGGAAGGAAATGGTTCTCATGTAGAGTTTATGATGAATGGAACGGACTCTGTTATCAGGTTGTTAGTGTTAAATCAGTTGGGAGCTTTAAAAGAAGATTAGACAAATATATGTACGGGGATGATAGATGGAAACAGCTAGGTAGATGCATACAGGGACTGCCACGTGCAGATCTGATAACCTCTTGCAGCTTCCCTCATTTTCTTATGTTCTTATGTACGCACTGCTTCCCCAATTGCACATTGACGGCGTGTACAGATAGTTACAAGGAATAGGCGGATGAGTGTAAACCAGAACGTGTTTCAGCAAAGCGTTACACTTGAATTGTAACACTGATGGGCAATTGAAGCGTGGTGTTGCGAGGCATGTCTAGCAGCACGGAACACGTTGCATTAAACGGAGAGATAAAAATGTAAGACAGGATTTCTCTCTCTCTCTCTCTCTCTCTCTCTCTCTCTCTCTCTCTCTCTCTCTCTCTCTCTCTCTCTCATTTATCTGTTTTTTTTTTGTTCTTTTATGAGTATACCAACGAGACTGTAAGAAAATACAATGATATATAAATTAAGAGGATATCTCAGGAAAAAAAAGTAATATTGAAGGCGTTTGAAGTAAAACTGGAAAAAAACCCTCACTTCTTGAAATAATAATGAAAAATAAAAAGAATGCTGTGTATGTTTTGTGTATTATTCCAAAGGTTTCAAGTCACATGGTCCTCAGGTGAAAGAAGGACCTTATT
Source organism: Portunus trituberculatus (assembly GCF_017591435.1). Taxonomy (NCBI): domain Eukaryota; kingdom Metazoa; phylum Arthropoda; class Malacostraca; order Decapoda; family Portunidae; genus Portunus; species Portunus trituberculatus. Next base: position 8,191,468 of record NC_059268.1, on the reverse strand, counting down.
CACGGAGTATCAATAAGTATTTAGTCTAAGATGAATATATCTGTGCAGAAATATTCTCTCTCTCTCTCTCTCTCTCTCTCTCTCTCTCTCTCTCTCTCTCTCTCTCTCTCTCTCTCACGCACATTCTTCTTGTTCTTGTTTCTTTCTTGTTCCTTTTCTTCTTCCTCTTCTTCTACTTAGTCTTCTTCTTTCTCTTTCTCTTCTTATTACTTAATCCAGTCTGACAGGAATGGAAAACTGCTGGTTACACTCGAGTTACAAAAACCAGGCAAGATGTGCTGCAATTAATCAAGGAAGCCAGACAGGACGGATTTCAAGTCAAGGCTTTCAAGATCCCCTGCATCAGAAAACGGCGCAGCACTAAGCGTTTCGTCTCGGTCTTATGAAAGCTGAAAATCAAGGAAAGTCATCCCGCGTTTTCAAATGCAATACATCTTGTCTCTACTTTTAGCATTGTCTTGTGGCGGTTATTTAGATTTTTAAGGCTGTTTTTTATGATCCTTTTGATGGTCTAACCGGGAAAATATAACGCCAATTAAGAAAAGTGGATAAATAAAAACATTCGTGAGAACCATACCTGTCATCTCTGTAGCCTTTGAGAGCAAACCTTATGAGAGAGTAAAGCGTTTCAGAATACAGGTCAAGGAAGATGGAAGCGTTAGGTCATCCGTGAGGACAGGTTAAGGACAGTCTAGTAAATTATCCGCCACGCCTTTTACTAATTACAGGCTGATTCATGGTCCATCCGTGCATCGCCTGGCCTTCCCCTTCAATGCCCTGCGTCATCTGGAGATTGTGAGTAATGTGTATGAGAATGCAGGGCTCTAGTTTCCTTATGGTGTTGCAACGATGACTGCTGTAGATCCTATCCTCTAAACTCCTATACTCTCCTCTACTCTAGCTTATACCGGCCTGAACTAATCATTTCATCGACTGGCTATGGACAGAAAACAGCGTTAGAATTGAAAATAAATAGTGTTAGGTTTTCCCCATTTAGGTTTTGGAAGGAACTGTCATATCTAATAGACTTGGCTTCTCGCAACTTCCCTTATTTTGTCGAGTCTTTTTTCTTCTTCATCTGTAGGTACATAGATTATGTTGAAATCTCAACATACACTAAAGAGCTACCCAACATTCAATCACAAGAACATAGGAAAATAAGGGAAATTGCAAGAAGCCACCAAAGTGAAACGTGGCAATCCATATTTCCACCTATTACCCCCATTCATAAATCTGTCAAATCTTTTCAGTCACAGTTAGAATTATAAAATGAGTCACACGGTGAATAAACAGGTGTTCATATTCACACTCACAACGATAAGACGTAAATAGAAAATAAACACATAACTTACATTCAAACATGTCCTCATACTAATCTAAAAGACATGAAATGACTAATACATAAATCAATTGCATATTTGCACCCCCCCCCCACACACACACACTCTACATATACAGACATATTTCCACACAATATCTAGAATTACAAAAACAGAGAGAGAGAGAGAGAGAGAGAGAGAGAGAGAGAGAGAGAGAGAGAGAGAGAGAGAGAGAGAGAGAGAGAGAGAGAGAGAGAGAGAGAGAGAGACTTCCTTACAAACAAAACAAAATTAGACTCCCCCGTGTTGAGCTGCGTCACTTACTCAGCATTATGATATCAGAGTGTATCCTGGCACACCACTCATATCATTATTCCTAAAAAGTTTGCACGTAAAATTATATAAAATAACAAGAAAATTATAGCAAAAAAAAAAAATGAGGTAACATTACTAATGAGAGACTGCACATGCAACAGCCTCGTTAGATATCGGCAGCAAATAAGGGTAAAATGATGTCTTGAGGGAGAGAGGGAGAACAGCGCACACACACCAAATCTTGCTTCTTATCGGACGGGAAGCGGGGCGTTCAAGGGGTGAGAATACTGGCAAGTCCCCAGCCACACACACGCACGCCACACAAAACACCAACAGATCAAGGAATAATGTAAGTTAATAAGAATCATGCCTAACTAATTAAGTAGAACTGGATTAAAGTAGAGAATTAAAGAGATAAGGATGAGGTTATGATGATGACGATTGTGAATGTGATAATGATGAATATGATGATTATGATGATGATGATGATGATGATGATGATGATGATGATGATGATAATGATAATAATAATAATAATAATAATAATAATAATAATAATAATAATAATAATAATAATAATAATAATAATAATAATAATAATAATAATAATAATAACAGCAATAATGAAAATAAATATAATGATGATAATAAAAGTAATTGTACTAATAATGATGATGATAATAATAATAATGATAATAATAATAATAATAATAATAATAATAATAATGATAATAATAATAATAATAATAATAATAATAATAATAATAATAATAATAATGATAATAATAATAATAATAATAATAATGATAATAATAATAATAATAATAATAATAATAATAATAATAATAATAATAATAATAATAATAATAATGATAATGATGATGATAATGATAATAACAATAACAATAATAGTAATAATAAAAATGATGATAATTATAACAAAAAAAAATGATGATGATGATAATAATAATAATAATAATAATAATAATAATAATAATAATAATAATAATTATCATTATTAGAGAAAAGAAGACTACTTTTTCTCATCCCCTGTTTTGTCCACCTCTCTAATAAGAGAGTTAATCAGTATTCATCGCTTTACTTTATAGATTCTGCAATGCCTTGCCTGTTTCTATATTTGATCTTTCCTATCACTTAAATTCTTTCAAGAGGGAGGATTCACGACACAGTCTGCATTATTTGATATTTCTACTTGGCATCTTTATGGGAACAAGTATACTAATGGACCTTTTTATTTTCTTCAAAATTTTATTGCCCTTGGCCACTGGCCCTATCCATTTAAACGAAAAGAAAAAAATAGCTACTCTTTTTTATTATTTCGTAGTAAATATTTTTCAACAGCATTTACACAAGCTTCTTATACCACTATACCTGTCTTACGTAAAGAATATACATCTTTGAAGATTAGAGAAATAAGACAATCTCTTTCTACTACTGTCTATTTCCGGTATTTTACATAAACAACCCTTTACGAACAAACTTATGACGCAGCATTACAAAGAAATAAAATTGTAGCAGTCACCAATAAACCATTACACCATTCTTAGGCTGATTAATTTGTACAATCAACAAAGAGTAGAGATCAGACACTAAAAGATTACTAGGATATAATTACTCTAAGAAATACAAATGAGGATGCAACACTAACGTTCACTAAGCACACAAGTCGTTACTGTGAATACGTGGCTTTATAACAACGAACAGTAACAAGGGCACCGCAAAGGCACTTCAATAACAACCCATTCATTATCTGCCGATACGGCCGAGTCTTGGCCACAACAGGAAACGCCCACTCCAGATGGACTCCTAACGGGATAATATAGTGATGCCACGCTCGGATAGCTGTGATGAGGCAAGCAGGGGAAAACAGCGTCTCGTGACCAGAAATCATGGGGACAGGAGCTGATCGTGTCTAAGGCCCGTGTTCAGAAACGTTTTTCACCATCACTGCTTTCCAAAGACTCTTGTTGAAGATCTCGTCTTTTCAAGGGTAGTTTTATGGTTCTGGTGATAAATTGCCAAGATTTCTAGCTTATCAAAAGGAGAAACTGTCTTGAAAACCTAGGTAATCGTCTCTATGGCCTTGGAAAATAGCCGTGGTGTGTGTGTGTGTGTGTGTGTGAGAGAGAGAGAGAGAGAGAGAGAGAGAGAGAGAGAGAGAGAGAGAGAGAGAGAGAGAGAGAGAGAGAGAGAGAGAGAGAGAGAGAGAGAGAGAGAGAGAGAGAGAGAGAGAGAGAGAGAGAGAGAGAGAGAGAGAGAGAGAGAGAGAGAGAGAGAGAGAGAGAGAGAGAGAGGACAAGGCATTTCGAATTATGGGCATAAGAGTTATCTGACATTAAGTCCATCACTTCACATAGGTAAGTCAGCTTCACCAACTTCTAATTAATGTGGAAGAGATTCTGTTATTCCTTCTAAATAAAAACAAAAGTGTTCCTCAAATGATAAATCATGATTATAATGTAGGTAACAAAACTTAAAAGTGATAAATAATGCTATTTACTAAAATACACAGTAAAAATATAAAAAAAAGGAAAAACCTAAAAAAAAACAATTTATAAGAAAAAAAAAAAAACAGTAACAGCGATGCAAATTTTCTTAAACACTTATGTTATAGCATCATTTTTCTAAGCTTTTAAGGATACTTGGTCAAGGTAAGGAACTATCAAGAGGCTCGCAAATGATCAATGGTATCACCTGTGAGGGAACGCTCTGAGTGTAGGGCGACCGTTTAGGTACTCAGGACAAGGCGCCGAGTTGCCTCATATGGATCAGGGCTCAGGCTGCCGCTGTGGTCAGTGTTGGTGTACAATGACCCACGTCTCGGAGTAAGTACCTACACCATCTTGGTATCTAGTATGTGAGTGCACACACACACACACACACACACACACACACACACACACACACACACACACACACACACACACACACACACACACATGGTTGCGCAATGTGATGCATCCTGATGAAGCTTTGGAAATTCTGACAAGATTTCACAACACTTTCCAAAAGGTTTATATATCTTACTTTATACACGATTATTGTTGTTATTATTGTTATCATTATTATCATTAATATTCTTCTTCCTTTTCTTCTTCTTCTTATTATTATTATTACATTTATTTCTATTATTATTATTATTATTATTATCATTACTATTATTACTATTATTATTACTAATATTATTACTATTACTATTATTATTATCATCATCATTATTATCATTATCATTATTACCATTTCTATTCTAATGATGATCTCTTTACTCATTACGTACCTACAGAACAACTGAGGCAAGACGAATTTATATTATCCTGGGATAGACGAGATAATGGTTTCGCAATGAAGAAAATTAGCTGCAAGAATGTATATAAGAAAAAATCTTTATTTGTTCATTCATTTGTAAAAGCTGCAGAGTCAAGAAACAAACTGTTGTTGTAATTCCTCTCGTCTGTCATTATGTTACAGAAAAGTAAGTTTTACGATAGGATTGCAGCCACTTTCATTTGCTTGCTTGTGTGTGAGAGAGAGAGAGAGAGAGAGAGAGAGAGAGAGAGAGAGAGAGAGAGAGAGAGAGAGAGAGAGAGAGAGAGAGAGAGAGAGAGAGAGAGAGACCTCACCACAAGCAGGAAAAATATATATCAGGTGATTCTTTGTCCAACGATTCTTTGTGAACTGTATTCTGCTTTTGATTTTTCCTTTCATATTATTTCTTATTGCCATTTCACGAGAGAGAGAGAGAGAGAGAGAGAGAGAGAGAGAGAGAGAGAGAGAGAGAGATACAAATATATATCGTACACAAGTAGAAAATATGAAAAAAAAACATCCACAAGATAAAAAGAATATTCAAACATATTTATCAAAGCAAAACTGGAAATCAACGTAAGCTTTAAATTTTCTTCCTCGTTCTCCCACAAAAGGCACAAAACAACTTGTCTTCTTTCCTGGCAGCAGCAGCAGCAGCAGAAACAACAACAGCAACAGAAGTACAGAGACTCCCTCGCGTAACCAGTGATCGAGGTCGCATTACCATTTCTAGACCCAGATAGAGGCCGACCCACATACTCACTCGCCTCTGACGCCAAAACACCGACCGCTTAGCTTAGTATAGTAAGGAGGGGAGGCAGGGAAGGGAGTGGCAGAGGCGATACACACGCTCACACACACACACACACACACACACTTACCGATGCACGTCCACTGCCTAGGAAGGGAGAAGGGATGGAGTGGAATGGCAAGTGATGGGACAAGCGTAGAGGACAGTTAGCTTTGTGTGATAGATAAGGGAGATAGTTGCCGGTAGAACGAAACCGTGAAGAAAAGCAACATCAAGGGAGGGAAGGAAGATAACAAAAGGGGATATCAGAATGAAATGAACTGATACGACAGGAAATGAAATGAAAAGTATGGTGTAGAAGCAGATTACGAAAGAAATAGTATTCACCTCAAAAGGAATAAACTGTATTGATATATAATTCATGATACATTGCACGATAAAAAAAAAAGATGTGGAAATAATGATGGAAAAAAAAAATTTATGACTAGTCACAACGTCAATAACATTTTTTTCAAACAAAAGTAGGTAGGTATCACGGGGCTGCTTATACAACGCAAAAAAAATAATAATAGTGGAAAAAATAGCGAAATCCATATAAAACAAGTTAAACTAAATATTACAAAATATGAGTGTGACACTATATTATATTTTCCTCATTCATTTCCGTCGGGAATTTCCAAACGCTGTCGAGCTCACATCATTAATTACAGAGCAGAGAGGATTACAAAACAATTCTATGAACATAAACAAAGCCCGTGGCAGACTTTTGTATGTGTGTGTGTGCGTGTATAATATGTACCTAGCTATCGATGTGGGTGTTTATGTGCATGTGTGTGTGTGTGTGTGTGTGTGTGTGTGTGTGTGTGAGAGAGAGAGAGAGAGAGAGAGAGAGAGAGAGAGAGAGAGAGAGAGAGAGAGAGAGAGAGAGAGAGAGAGAGAGAGAGAGAGAGAGAGAGAGAGAGAGAGAGAGAGAGAGAGAGAGAGAGAGAGAGCAGAACATCTAATTATGTAAATAAACATACTGATTGACTGATGAACTGACAAAAAATAAATAAGCCGACACTGAGCCACCAGGAGGAAACAGATCAAAGCAGAGTATTATTCGACGAGTGAGAGCAGCACCACAGGCGACCTGAGGACGTGCAAGCTGTCCCCGCTGCTGTTCATCGTGATTCCAAGACTCCCTCTGGCTTGTTATGCTGTGCGAAGCTGTGCGTACGTGTGTGTGTGTGTGTGTGTGTGTGTGTGTGTGTGTGTGTGTGTGTGTGTGTGTGTGTGTGTATGACCAATCACAAAATGTAACAGCTATCTACTCCCCACACACAGACCAATACTACTGAGTTTGATAAAAAGGACTTCGTGTACAGATAGGAAAAATGAAAACGACATGACGATCAGCAGTCTACAGGAATAGTAACAGAATAGGACATTCTTGACACAAAGGACACAAAATGTCAAGTTCTGTGAAATACTCGTAATGTGGAAATGTAGGATTCACGGTGACACGTTCAACACAAGTGTCAAACAAATTCCTAACAATGGTTCAGCACATGGTGCTTACACACACACACACACACACACACACACACACACACACACACACACACACACACACACAGCGCACCCTCTGGTTTGATACCCAAGCAAGTTCAGAAATCTTAAGGTAGATAGTTTTGCAATTAAGGCCCTTTGTAGGTACTTTGTTTAAGTGGAATATATATATATATATATATATATATATATATATATATATATATATATATATATATATATATATATATATATATATATATATATTCATTCTCGACGGTCTTTGTCTAATTGCATGAGACGACTTTCTGGGCGCCGCCGCCAATCACACAGCCCGAACCAAAGCTGCCAGGCCTGCACCGTCCCCAGGGCTGTGTCCTGGGCACTCACCGCCCCTGCTGCTAATGAGGTTGTGTTAACGAGGCATGCGGCCACACACACACACACACACACACACACACACACACACACACACACACACATACACATTATAATATATACATATATATATATATATATATATATATATATATATATATATATATATATATATATATATATATATATGAATGGATGGATGTGCGAATGTTAAAGGAGACTGATGTTATAAAACCAACAGAGCAGAACGCTCCCTGTAAATTCTAAAACACTCTTTTGACCTTTCTCGAGCTGATACCCACGTCTTCAGAATGTGTGTGTGTGTGTGTGTGTGTGTGTGTGTGTGTGTGTGTGTGTGTGTGTGTGTGAGAGAGAGAGAGAGAGAGAGAGAGAGAGAGAGAGAGAGAGAGAGAGAGAGAGAGAGAGAGAGAGAGAGAGAGAGAGAGAGAGAGAGAGAGAGAGAGAGAGAGAGAGAGAGAGAGAGAGAGAGAGAGAGAGAGAGAGAGAGAGAGAGAGAGCGCAAGAAGACATTTCTCCCCAGTTAATCAGTCTGAAATGTCCGAAGCTAAGGAGTGGAAACGTGACAGACTCAGGAGATCGTTTTGTGACTTAAACCGACTTATGTTGTTTTTCCTTCGTGGCGGCTTGTCACACGAGGCGCGGCGGGCGGCGTGCTCTTGTCTCAGGTGTTGTGCTCTGCCGTAAATGTTTCACAGCTCGACATCAACGTGAACAATGGATAACAGAAGACATAAAAGGAACCAACACGGAAGGAAGAGAGAGAGAGAGAGAGAGAGAGAGAGAGAGAGAGAGAGAGAGAGAGAGAATTGATTGAATATTAAGGTAGTTCCCAAAGTAAGGGCGAAAAGCAAAATTCATGCTGCTCGTCTTGCCACTCATAACATTTATCTCTCAACGCGACCTTTCCTTTCCCTGCCCATCACTGACATTTCCGCCGCCTATACTCACACACTCGGATGATCAATGCATGAGTGACGAATGCATCCCCACTGCTACCCTCACTCCTTCCTAAATATGTGTGTGTGTGTGTGTGTGTGTGTGTGTGTGTGTGTGTGTGTGTGTGTGTGTGTGTGTGTGTTTCTCGCCTTGGTTCACTAAGCACATGTGAAGTTTTTGTATTTCATTATTTTTGGTTAAAGATTACTCAGTACGCTACAAAATTCAGGAAATTTACTAATGAAGATTGTCATACGCATTTTATGAAGTAATGTCAGCCGTTATTGATGTTGAGTCAGTTTTGCATATTTTTTCTTTTTATGTCATTATTATTTGAAGTCGCCAGAACTATTCCTGCTACTAGAGATTTGAAAAAAAAAAAACACAAAAAGCATTATTCTTTAGGAATATATTAAACCTTTTAATGACTCATCATTTGATCAGATGAGTTGAGTTCAACGATATCTGACCATAGTCTTGATAACTGAAGAGAAAATTCATCAACGTAATCCTAATGACAATAAAAGAAAGGATAATTGTTGAGTGTACTAATCAATAATACCTGTGTGCAAATCATACACGTTTACAAGCGACGCAGAGAATTGACAGCATTACAGTATCAACAGAAGGACAGCTGCCACAGAACGCGATAAGCAAGGCAACACCCAGGCCATGAGGGCTGCACCTGGCGCCACATCTGTACATCGTTACCGCCAGTCACTCGTAAATTATACAAAAAGTTACGAATTATGATAAAAAAAGATATTGCAAAGACATGACATTAAAGTTGTTTCAGTTCATATCACACACAAGCGCACACACACACACACACACACAAGCGCGCGCACACACACACACACACACACACACACACACACACACACACACACACACACGACAATCCAGACAATAACTTGATGCATTTTGCCGCCATGTATCAGGTGGCAGCGAGCGCCACCCAGCCAGCGGAGCGCCGCCAACCGGGAAGCCAGCGTGGGAGGTAATGAAGTGACACACGCCAAATAGTGCTCCCGGACTCTCCCTTTGATATTTGACGCACGCTTTCCAGTACAGCGAATTCTCTGAACTACCACGGGTAATTATGGAAGCCTAATTATTATTTCGGTTTGGATATCATTTGCAGATATTTGTTGCGCATGATTTACTCGTGTGTGGAGGAGGGAGGAGAGGGAAAAAATATGTGACTTTATATTTTGTTTTTATGAAAATGTTTAGGGATAATATTTATCGGCCCTCGATTTGTTGGTGAAAAATACAGCAAGGCTTTCACAGACACACACACACACACACACACACACACACACACACACACACACACACACATCATAACACGATTTTCAGCACAGCGCACTGCCACATTGCCTTTCACGCTCATTCTTCTAGCGCGCCACACATCTTTATTCCCTAATGATATCGTCACGCGAATTGTCTCTCCTACTCCAGCTTGCATTCTTGCTATTGCATCTCCACGACTAAGGGACAACGTGGACTTGACTGTTTAACTCTTCCTTGCATGGCCTTTCGCTGAGAGTTCTTTTCCTGTTTAGAATGAAGAGATCTTGTAGTAAATAGACACTCTGTTCTTTAGCAGCTGCGTGCCATCTGATGGAAAGTGGTGCTTGATTATTTTTATTTTGGTCTGGAGGTATTCTATAAATGTTCCTGTTTGTAATTGTTCATGTAAAACCTTTATATATTCTCTTACCACGATCTGCTGTTATTGGCAGAATAGTTTCATAAGATCCAGTCAAAATAACTATTGATTTACACACAACGGTTGGACATGGCAGGATACATCAGCAAAGGTAATGACGAGTGTGGTGACCTGAACCCTTTATAGATTGGAAGGTAGTAAAAAATATTGTGTATGGGTAAAAAAATCTTGGAGGTTATGGACAACGTAAGCACAATTATTAAAGGTGATTGATAATTAACCTTTTCACTGCCTCACATTTTTTCCCATTATCCTCTAGAATTTTTAAGGTTTTTGGCCAACAAAGAAATAACTTCCATCCTTTCTACATTTCTACATTTTTTTTCTTCCTTTCTGGTATACTGACTTTTAAATAGTTTTGTAGCTAAGAGAGAAATTCGTGTTTTGAATGCTGACAAAAGATGACCACACCATTGCAAGAGTTAAGGGACAGAAACGCACAGGACTTTGGAAATGACCTACCAGTCATCAACCATTGCAACAAACCATGTAGGAATACAATCAGATGTCTCGTCTCACGCCTCTGGATATACGCTTGCAATTTGAAATGAATAACATTAGAATCTTCCTAGCAATGAGTAGACAGTGGTCTCAAGAGGTTTACCAGATGCCACCTCTGTTAGAGCATTGTCCGACACAGGCGCCAAAGGCCAGTGACACTTCGGCCGATAAATTGTCTTCAGTGGCGGCGAGAGCAGTTCGTCCTTAGAAAAAACAGTCACGTTCAACAAACACAGCCCGTTGATAACAGGGCGACAGGTGTAAGGAATGTTTGTACGTGTATGTTTCTACGTGTATCAATGCGCACTGTGTCGTTTCCTTCTAATGTGAAATAGGAATAAAAGAACACTTTTAACCTCTTCAATACTGGGACACATTTTTACCTTGAGATTTGTGTACAATTAAATAATTCTATTGACATAAGGAAAGATATATGGAGGTCAGAAGATTAATGCCCACTGTCTTCACGGTTTAACTCCCACATGAGTTTCTGAATCTGAATAAAATCACCAGAAAGTAAGCAGAATGAATATGGAAATGCGTCTTGGTACTCAAGAGGTTAAAATACGCAAACTATCTGGAAACACGTCAGTTGGCTTCCTAATAGTTACCATTACGCAAGAGCTGTTTGAAAGAATAGTCATGACAGGGCTAATCATTATCCTCATCACACGTTTCTCTTTTACCTCTTGAACTTAGTACTGAGTTCAATGGACCGTATTCTGAAACACTTCTCCTACACGTCCATTGCTTTCAAGGGGCTCCATTTAAAACTACACGAGTTTTTAAAGGAATTTTTACGAATGTCATGCAGATTAACACTATTTCTACGTTATTTAAAAAGGTAATGGTCTTGGGATGTCATCTAATCATTTCTCTGACTTTAGAAAATAGTCGTGGTGAGAGAGCAAAGTGTTTCAGAATAAAGACCATTCTGTCAGCACTCAGATGCAGCGAGCGAACCCTTCAGGAAAGACGCATCATGTTATTCGTGGAAGTTGACTGATACTGGTTTCCTGACACTTCAACTTTACCCTATACATGAACCGGCAATCTATGTCATTTTTTTCTTCTTCACTTGAGTTCTGCTACCGTCTGACCTTCTTCCATTGGCGCAACGAAAAAGAAAGAAAAAAAAGGAGAATAGAACGCAGCAAAATTTCCACCAGTGCCATGCGTTAAAATAAGAATCTCCCTCTCTCTCTCTCTCTCTCTCTCTCTCTCTCTCTCTCTCTCTCTCTCTCTCTCTCTCTCTCTCTCTCTCTCTCTAAATGAAAAATCCTCACCATTACAGAAAAAAAAAAAACTGAAAATAATACACTATTTGAGTGATTTTTCAAGTAATTTTGAGTTTCCTTTTTAATTAGCTCGTGATCATGTTTTTTGGTTTCTTCAGTAAATAATTAATTCGTGATCATGTTTTTTGGTTTCTTCAGTAAATCAACAACAGCAACAACAACAACAATATAATA
>NC_059268.1:8166683-8174183 GCF_017591435.1 Portunus trituberculatus | reverse complement strand
TTTTCCTTTTTTTTTTTCTCGAGTATTTTTTCCCAGGCGTCTCTCTCTCTCTCTCTCTCTCTCTCTCTCTCTCTCTCTCTCTCTTTCTGAACCCGCCTTTAATTCTTTTTACATTTTTCCTCCAATAATTTCTATCAAGGCTTTGTTTTTTCATAATTATGCTGCCTTGAAAACACTCAAGAATATTGTTTTCGTCTCTCTCTCTCTCTCTCTCTCTCTCTCTCTCTCTCTCTCTCTCTCTCTCTCGTTGCTGTGATAATTGGTCGCTTTTCACCGTCTGAGTTTTGGCAGCACAGAAGCGGCTGATCAGTGAATAATTTCTGTTTCTCTGTACATGAGGAGTCTCTCTCTCTCTCTTCAGCCATGCTTAAAGAGGATCGGCTCACAAAATGGAGCAGGGACCGGCTTGCTTCATCCATCCATCTCCTTACGTGGTGTCTGTGGCTCGGCACCGCTTTTGTATTTATGCTTTTGTCGATTTCTTTTTTCGTTTTCTGTGTGTGTGTGTGTGTGTGTGTGTGTGTGTGTGTGTGTGTGTGTGTGTGTGTGTGTGTGTGTGTGTGTGTGTGTGTGTGTGTGTGTGTGTGTGTGTGTTTTCTCTTTTTTCCTCAACTACTACTACTACTACTACTACTATTACTGATACTAATACCACCACCATCACCTCCACTACTACCATCACCACCACCACTACTACTACTTCTACTACTACTACTACTATTACTGCAACTACCATCACCACTACTACCCCCACCAGTTAAATGACGCTCAGGAAACCCCCAGTCAATCCCAAATGGAAACCTTACAGGACGGAAAACTATATAAAAGTGAAATCCCTGACGACAAACTTGGGAAAAACTGAAAAACCTGAGTCTACATGAATATCTAAAACCGAGTCAAATGTCGAGTGAAGTCAATTATTTGCCGCTTGAAGAATAAGCCTTTATCTAATAGGGCGGAATATTGCTAATAATGTTGTCGAGAGATCTTGTTCGTCAGTCGGAAACATAAATATTTTCGGTCACGTTTACCGCCAACTTGGTGATGATAATAAGTAAGAATAACATCAATAACACCACTCCCTTACTCTAGTGGCGTATACACGGTTTAGATTTTATTGAACTTACACACTTACACACACACATACACACACCGCTTTACCAGAACAACATCGCAGTATACGCCTTTTAGAAGTAACATTTTGCTTAACCTTCTTTCCATCCTACTTTTCAAACCCTAGATAAAGAAACTTCCATTCATGCCTCTTTTTCTTTTTTCTCTCTTCCTATAATTCGGACACGCTTACCTGGCTAGTTGATCTGACCGGACAGCGCGGCCACAGTTCCCGACCTACGTTCATAGAATTTTTCTGGCAAGCTACGTGGCCGGAGATGCTGCGTGACACTCGACTAATTCAAGTATCATCCCTGGCAGGACAAAGAATGAAACCCGTGACCTCATTCTAACTAAACTCCGAGCGAAGATGACGAATGAAACTGTAGTATATTACCTCCCCCTTACCCGTCTCTCTTCCTCTTATCCTCTCTCTCTTTCTCTGCGTGGAGTCGTTACCTGATACAAACTCTGCATTACCCCAACTGGCAACTGTCAAGGGGATGGCGCCTCAAGGATGTGTTTATATTCAGAGTTGTTTGCATACACCTGACTTACGTGTTCGGTATATTTAGCCGCCCTGCCTTCCTTCCTGCCTTCCCTCAACGGTTGCACCTGTAGAAGGAAAGACGAGGATGAACACGAGTAGGAGGAGGAAGGGAGAAAGGAGGGTGAGGAAAGACAAGGGCACGGGAAGATGAAGGAGTTTATTTAGAGGTGGTGAAGGAGGAGTTGGACGAAGAAGAGGAAGAAGAGGAGGAGGAGGAGGAGGAGGAGGAGGAGGAGGAGGAGGAGGAGGAGGAGGAGGAGGAAAAACAAGCAGGAAACGGAGGGAAAGGAGAAGAGTGACTAAAAAAAAAATACAAATCATGAAAAAGTATTGTAAAGAGGAATATACAAGAGAGAGAGAGAGAGAGAGAGAGAGAGAGAGAGAGAGAGAGAGAGAGAGAGAGAGAGAGAGAGAGAGAGAGAGAGAGAGAGAGAGAGAGAGAGAGATTATGTTGAGGAAAATTAACATACAAAAAATATACATAGGAAGAAACAGGAAAGGCAGGTAGGGTAGAGGAGAAGAAATGGAAGACTAGATGGAAACAGAGAAAGAGAGAGAATAATGAACCCCCCCCAAAAAAAAAGGAAAATACAAACCAGAGAAAAGAGGAAGACGAAAAAGAAGAAAAAAAAAGGAAGAAAAGACCAAGAAAATAACAAAAAAGGAAAGGGAAGGAGGAGTAAGAGGAGGAGGAGGACAAGAAAAACGAAAAAGAAGAGAAAGAAAGAAGAAAGAAAAACAACACGGAAAAGGTACAAAAAGAGATTAAAAAAAATAAAGAGGAAGAGGCAAGGAATCGAGAGAGAGAGAGAGAGAGAGAGAGAGAGAGAGAGAGAGAGAGAGAGAGAGAGAGTAAGGAGGACCAGCAGACCATCGCACCGAACTAAGCTTGCCTCCCAGTACCACCAGTAGACTGCATCTAACCCACCCACAACCCTTGCCACCACTACAATACCTCGCCTTGCCTTCCTCTACCCTTCTCCTTCTTCCCTTTTCATCTGGTGTCAGCGTCCTTTAATTCCCTGCCGCTACCACTAGACTTTCATGCATTCCTCTTCCCTACACTGCCTCCTCCTCCTCCTCCTCCTCCTCCGCCTCCTTCTTCCCTTTGGTCTTTCCTGTGGTGGCCGCCACGTCGTCTGTTGAGGCACTTCACGGCACTTGACTGAGCGCCACACACGTCTCGCTGAACATTTGCTCGATAACTTTAAGACTGACCGAGAGAGAGAGAGAGAGAGAGAGAGAGAGAGAGAGAGAGAGAGAGAGAGAGAGAGAGAGAGAGAGAGAGAGAGAGAAATCGATGACAGGTTACGCAAGTTCTTGGTGTGTGGTTTGTTTTTTTCTTGTCGTTTTGGCGTTTTCCTTCCTTTTTTTCGCCTCCTTTTTCTTCTTTTCAGTGGAGGATAAACACTGGAAAAACATTTATGCCTGCGACCAGTGTGTGTGTGTGTGTGTGTGTGTGTGTGTGTGTGTGTGTGTGTGTGGATTTGTACGCCTTTGTGCTTGTCCCGTCCATCTTTCAACTTTGTCTCTTTTATGTCCGTCTGTCTGTCTATTAGTCTATCATTCAATCAGTCAGTCGACCATTTAGTCCGTTTGTCTGTCCTCCCGCACACACACACACACACACACACACACACACGTTCCTTCTTTCCCACCCAACACTCTTTTCTCTATCTCTCTTGATCTCTCTTCCTCCTTCTGTCTCTCGAGTGATTAATATTCTTCGTTTGTGGTTCTACGACACCCAATGGTCTTCCTAAATTGGTGGGCCCCGTTTGAGCTGGAAACTCGAGCTTTCTAAGGCGGCCTCCCACCACCTGTTGCCTGGCTGGGAGTGAACGCCTCTCTCTCTCTCTCTCTCTCTCTCTCTCTCTCTCTTCCCTTCCCTTACCGCCTCCTCGTCCTCCTTCTCCGTTCTCCTCCGGCCTCATGTTCATGCCTCCGTACTTTTGCAATTTGTCTACGTTGTTTGGGTGACCACAAAATGCCACTGCTCCAGGTAGTACCGAGAGGTATACGTTCACATAACATTCTCCTCCTCCATAAGCTTCATAATCTACCACTGTGTTCCTCAGCGGAGTTACTAAAGTGGTTGATGTTCTTTAGGGAGCAAATGCTGGATGGATTTACGAGTGTTTTAAGCTACTGGATTTAGTGGTTATTTACTGACGGTAGCTTTGGGTGTATAATTTTTTTTCCAAGTGGGTCAAAGAGACGCTGTATTTGTGTTGAACTGTTATTTAAGTAGGCGTTTATGAAGCAAATGTTTGATGCTTTAGTTGTAGTAATTCAAGGCTATTCACTCAGGGAAACATTAAGTATATAATGAGCGCAAAGCGAGTGTGTGTGTGTGTGTGCATGTGTCAGGTTGTTAGAGAAGTGGACGTCCAGGAAGTATATGTTGGATGGATGTACTTGTAGAAATTCAGAAGTCACTCACGGAAACATGGAACGTGTGATTTTTTAAGTAGGTTGAGAGAGAAGCTATGTGTGTCTGGGAGAAATTAGTTGGGTTCTGAAGACGAAAAGAAGGTATAAGTGCATGTGATTCACCTTCTCTTCGACCCACCTTCTACCTACCTGTTAGCAGAAGGAATGAAACCATGACTGTTTGACTGTTTGTCTGATTTCCTGTCTATTAACATCCACTGCCGAGGCATTAAAAAAAAAACACATTAATTTCCGTCTTTACAAATTGCCCAACGCTCTTAAACTTTTAAAGTACTGATAAGAATCATAATAAAATCTGACATGACATGAAATAACGTTCAACTTATACACAATTTAACTAAGCATATGTATATTATATTTTTTTCATAATTGTATACCTTGCTTCTTCCTCACCGCAATGGTAATATGGCTCGTAAATCTCATGAAATTACGAAGCATATCAAGAAAACCTCTCTGATTGTGGTCACGCTTTTTTTTTATTCTTTCATATCGTGAAGCGGGAAAGGAAGTGTTTTACATACCGCTGTTAAACTTCCATCGACCTTTTGCTGCCATTTCATGTATTTGCAGAATTAAATAGCTTGATCTTTTATTGCATGCAGGTATGTCTGTCTGTGTGTGTGTGTGTGTGTGTGTGTGTGTGTGTGTGTGTGTGTGTGTACAGACGCGCTCACTCTAGTCTAATACAAGAGAATGTTTGTGTTGCGTCTCTCGGTCGGCAGGTGCAACTTAGCGCTTCATTTTTCCTTACAAGTATGAAAACCAGACTCTCTCTCTCTCTCTCTCTCTCTCTCTCTCTCTCTCTCTCTCTCTCTTCTAGGGGTAAGATAAGATCCCTCTCCCTACCTCCTTCCCCTCTCTGTCCCTCTCGTCCTTGCTTTCCACCACCATCACCATCACCCCCACCTCCTCCTCCTCCTCCCCTCTGTCATACCTCCATGAAGCCCCCGCCTCCTTCACAATGGATCCAATCTACCTAACGCTCACGTGGCGCCGTATTCGAGACCCCAATCCTGTGTAACGACGATTTGCCAGGAAAATGAGGCAATAATTTTCGTGGGTGTAAGGAAAGGGAAGGGGTGAGTGAGGCAG
Source organism: Portunus trituberculatus (assembly GCF_017591435.1). NCBI lineage: Eukaryota > Metazoa > Arthropoda > Malacostraca > Decapoda > Portunidae > Portunus > Portunus trituberculatus. The sequence continues at coordinate 8,168,974 of NC_059268.1, read as the reverse complement.
GGAGGCAGGCAGACAGGGAGGCAGGCAGACATGGCATGGCAGGGAAGGAAGGAAGACGCAGCTATGACAGACTGCGCACTATTGTCATCACCACAACCTATAGTCCTCGCTAGCATGCTATTCTATATAAAGGTATTTTTATTCTAGATATCTTCCCTTCCTCGTCAATAGTGTTCTGCTGTTAATTCCTTCTCGCTATATACAAAGTGGATTCCTTGTGGTGAGTATACGCTACCATCATGTGGATATCCCAAGTGGCTATTTTAACCATAATCTTACCGTTAATACTGCTTAATCGTTGCTATTACGCGCGATGTTGTCTGATATTATACTTATCGTTACCGCAATACCGTTACAGAAATGTCACCCTTAGTGGTCTCCTGCCACGTCATTATCACCGCCACCAGCACCTTCTTTCACGCCGGGTGGGTGCGTCACTATCACTGTTCCTGCCTGCATGCACTATCGCCGTTCCTAACACTATGAGTACTACTACAACTGACACAGCTCAGGACACTATCATGACTATTGCTATCACTTTATGCTTTGTCCACAATCATCGTTATCTTCTACACCGTCGTAACTGCCGCCCGCAGTCATCAAAACCACGACGATCGTTACCATCATAACCACACCTGCCTCACAAATTACTACAATCACTGTCATAACCGCCACAATTACCAGCCGCACCATCATCACCATTACTTCCGCCACTGCCATCCCTGCCATCATCTAAATCACCCCCGGGGGAGCAGGATGCGCAGACCCTCGTTCAAGGCGACTGCAGTATAACACGCGGCGTCTAATAAAGTGCTCAACGTGTCAGCATTCACCTCTACTATAGCAAATAATAGTAGACGTAGGATGACGTTTACATCCTCATCCCTTATCTCCAAAGCAAACATAGTGCGTTGCTCCCTTTGTTTTTATATCTAATACAGCACGCAAACAGGAAATAAATAACTGTAATAGACTTATCCCTTCTCTTCATCTCCACGTGTAGTGAAACAAGAAGAGTGTGCTACATTTCTCTCACAGACTGCAGCAGACTTGTTGGTCCTTGCAAAGTTGTGTATTATCATCCTTACATTCACTGCCAGTAGAGTGTAACAAGCAAGGCACAATAATACTACATCTAATGACCGTAGCTTTACACCCATGACTGCCACCGCGTAGCATAACACACACACACACACACACACACACACACACACACACACATCACACTAAACATCTCAATCTCTTCCTGCACACAGACACATTCACCACCAATGCATCGCACCATGAAGGCATAAACACATCGACAAACTGTCATCACCCTCCACCTTCAACCCCATTCACCACCACCACACTCCGTGAACCACATCATCACCACCACTACCAGTCTTACAATTACATGCATTATTCCTCCCTCCCACCCACGCACCCGCGCCTCCAACCTCCCCACCACCCACAGCTCCAGTCACATCACACCACCATTATACCACCACCAGCGTCACTTTTTTTTTTTTCCTCTCCCTCTATATCACACATGCATGACCAATATTTTCTTCATCATAGTCATCCATCATTCCATCATTCCATGTCCTCTCGTGCTATTAACACCACAATTACTGCTGGTGTTAACCCAAAAAAAAGGTCCCGTTACATCTTCTGCTGCACTTCTTTTCCTACTACAAGAAACTGTACAACTCAAAGAAAAAACGAGAGACAGGAAGATGGCGCAGAGAGAGAGAGAGAGAGAGAGAGAGAGAGAGAGAGAGAGAGAGAGAGAGAGAGAGAAGAGTATACAAGGTGGATTTGGAGGGGCTGGAGCAGGGAGGATAAAGGATAATAGAGAGAAGGGGAAGTAAGAGAAGGAAGGAGGAGGAGGAGGAGGAGGAGGAGGAGGAGGAGGAGGAGGAGGAGGAGGAGGAAGAAGAAGGGATGCACTTAGGTAGAGAAAAGGGTTAGGATATAGGGTAAGGGGGGAATTTAAATGTGATAGGATAAAAGGAGGAGGAGGAGGAGGAAGAGGAGGGGGAGTTTAAAACACGATACACCAGTGAAGGTGAAATTCGCTGCCAAGTGTTATGGTCAAAAAGAAAACGTGGGATGGCTACATGAGACAGTGAGAAGGAAATAGAAAAGTGAATAAAAAAGAGAAAATAGGAAACATGAAGGAATGATAATAGAGATCATGAGAAGAAGGAATAGGAGAAGGAAAGAAGAACGACTGACTGCAACAACGAAAGAGACACACACACAAAAAAAGAGGAAGACAAAAGAGAAAAGTTAAGACGATAATAGCA
>NC_059268.1:8144183-8161683 GCF_017591435.1 Portunus trituberculatus | reverse complement strand
CACACACACACACACACACACCGCGTAGTGTAGTGGTTAGCACGCTTCGAGTCCCGGAAAGCGGCGAGGCCAATGGGCAAGCCTCTTAATGTGTAGCCCCTGTTCACCTGGCAGTAAATAGGTACGAGATGTAACTCGAGGGGTTGTGTCCTCACTTTCCTGGTGTGTGGAGTGTGTTGTGGTCTCAGTCCTACCCGAAGATCGGTCTATGAGCTCTGAGCTCGCTCCGTAATGGGAAAGATTGGCTGGGTGGCCAGCAGGCGACCGTGGTGGTGAATTACACACACGCATCCCCATTCTCTTAGCCACACAAGACGGATGCCCTGTTGAATATGGCGTTAGAATGAGAACAGAGTGAAGGGAAGAGTGGATCAGCGGGAGGAAGTGTGCGGGCGGTTTTCTTTCTGTGTCTGTGCGGGATAAGGTGAGGCTCCTCGTGGCCAGCCATGCAGAAATCAGGAAAAAAAATTCGGAAATCATATTCAATTACAGCGGAACTGATGGCAACATTCAAACACGGCGAATGTTTTCTAGATGTCAAAACAGTTAAGGAAGAATGAGTGAATGTGAATAGCAATATATGATTAATGCTCCACTTCCTGTATACTCGTCAGTGAATATACAAATGCAAAGCCTCTGGTGCAGCAAATTTACCTTTTCTATCCTCCCTGAATTTCCATATGAGTGTATACTCCTTCACAGCTTCTCGTTAAGGACTAATATTCCTTCAATCTTCATCCTCCTCCTTCACATCCTTTCTGGTCTCTCTGTAAAGACGATATACTACTCCTGTTTGAATCCCTCCTCGTTCCAGTCTTTATAACCTCTCCTTCAAGACTTCGTATAATTTCTCCTGTTGCCTCTCTCTAGACACTAAAGCTTATTTGAGGAGACTGTCATTATTCCAGAGTTTATCTTTCCTCATTCTCGCTGTAATCAAAGAATAAAGCACGCATCATATATATTCTTATCACTTAACAACTCCTTATACATTGCTATTCCTCCAGTCTTTATCCTTTTATCTCTCATTTCAGCCAAAAAAGAATTAAGTACACATCGTATATATATTCCTATCACTTAACAACTTTTCCTTATACACTGTTATTTCTCCAGGCTGTATCCTTTCTCTCTCTCATTTCAGGCAACATCCAGCAGACGCATGGGTTCCTCACTGGGCCATCCATCACCAGACACACCTGGCCTGGCTGGGGAGGCATTGAAACTAGGTCGTCGGTGGTCGGGATCGAAGAGTCTGGCTGGGAGTGTCCGCCCACCGCGCCAGGCTTTCCAGGATCTTTGCAGCGGATATTTGTATTCCCGTGCAGGACGTTTTCTTTCTCACCTGTTGAGTATGGGGCGTTTGGGCGGCGTCCAACGGAAGTCCCGCGTTGTAGGGCTTCCGGGAGCCTCGGGGAACGCAGAGAGATGGAGGGAGGAAGGAGGAGGACAGTGGCAGGAGTGTTACTGAGTTCGTGGTGAAATTAGATTAGGGTTTTAGTGTGGAAACTCAGGCGATTATGGGGTCAGGAAGGACGCAGTGGTAAAAGAAAGGGTGTTTATTGTTTAAAGGGCAAAATTCTACAAATATGAATCTGAATCTTGACACACACACACACACACACACACACACACACACACACACACACACACACACACACACACACACACAAACACAGCTCAAATCGACCTCGTACAAAAGCAATCCACATGCATTTCTTCACTTACAGGAAATGGAAGAAAAGAAAGAAAGAAGAGGGGGCAGAAGGAGACAGGAGGAAGAGAGTGAAGGAAGAGGGAAACTGAGAAAAGAGGGTAGCGGCGGTGTCTGGGAGGCGGCGGGAGACGGTGAGGGCGGCAGGATGGTGGTTATTACAGCTTCTTCCAGCTTCCCGTGATTAAACAGATGCCAGCGCTTCATAACTGTCATGGGTGTATTAAGGTGTCTCTCTCTCTCTCTCTCTCTCTCTCTCTCTCTCTGGAATTTCAGTTTTTAGGGTTTCTCATAGAATTTTTTTTTTTGGAGAGAGAGAGAGAGAGAGAGAGAGAGAGAGAGAGAGAGAGAGAGAGAGATTATTTACATATACCACAGTGGCAACAAGTGATATAAAGTGGTGGAGGAGGAGGTGGTGATGCTGCTGGTGGTGGTAATGGCGGTGCTGCTATTGTACAGTACTAATGAAGATAATGGTGATGACAATGATAATAATAGTATTTTTGATCCTGGGGTTGTAAGGGAGGGAATATAAGAGGAAGTCCGGTGTTGTAATAGTATTGTAAGGTGTAGTGGTGGTGGTGGTGGTGGCAAGGAATTCGCTAGTCTTGCTCGTATTTCCTGACACTCTTGGTAATGCTGTGGCTGCTCCTGATGGTGATGATGATGATAACGCTGGCGGTAGTGGTGGTGGTGGTGGTGATTTTTAATGTTACAATGACGACGATAATGGTGATTACGATGATAATGATGACAACAATATCAACAACAGCAACAACCACCAGACTAGAACAACCACAAAACAACGTTACAACTACAAGCACTGCCACAAAAACACATCATGATTTCTGCTACCTTATGTCGTTAGCATAAATAACACACACACACACACACACACACACACACACACACACACACACACACACACACACACACACACACACACAAACAACAGCATCTTAACAGCATCTTGTTTGATTCAGCCGGCATCACTACAGTCAGGAAGAAGAAAACGAAGGAAAGGATGAGGATGAAGAGGTAGAAAAGAGAAGGAGGAGGAAAAGAATGAGGAGGAGCAGGAGGAGGAGGAGCAGGAGGAGAGGGAGGAGCCAAGTACCCTGTTGGGGCAAGCCGGATGTCGCAGCGAGAGCTCACTTCCGTCTCCCTTAAGTAGGAGGATGAGGATGAGGAGAAAGACGAGGAGGAGAAAGAGAAAGAGAAGGAGGAAGAGGGTTGGGTGCAAGTGTACGAGAAATAGGGAAGGTGTTCTGACAAAGGTGTGCTGAGGGCGGCGCTTTCCTACGCCTCTATATTGGGGAAGCACATACTCGTTCTGACTCTCTTTCTCACCATACCCTCCTCTATGTACTAAATACTTCACTGCCTTGTTTCACCACTCGATTTTGTGCTATCTAATTTTTGTGTCTTGGTTACTAGGGACATAAGCTTCCTAGTCTCTTTCTTTCTCTCTCTCTCTCTCTCTCTCTCTCTCTCTCTCTCTGTGTGTGTGTGTGTGTGTGTTCCGCCTTCCCAGCAGTTTTGATACACTTGTGACCTTGGCGAGAACAGGTGACAGCGAGACACGTGCTGGTTGCTGTGTATGCATACATGTACCTCAGTGAAACAGACAACGTGGCGTACACAGGCGGGTGCACGATCATCAATTCATTTCCTACTATGAGCTCAGATGGTGAATGTTTCTGAAAAGCATCCCTGTCTTAGCATTCGTCACAGTCTGAGTATCGGCGTGAGGCACCAGAATTAGGAAAAGTTTTGTGATAATCGAAGTGCTGGATAATAACACTTGCGTATACATTTTACCACCACTATACTGTGATGTGGTGGCGTTGTTCCTCTCTTCCCTCATCACTGATATAACTTCACTCTGACATGCGCAACTGAATAATGTGGATGAAATATCATGAATGTTATGTTCTGCGCGATTTGTGGGTCTATAATGTGTGTGTGTGTGTGTGTGTGTGTGTGTGTGTGTGTGTGTGTGTGTGTGTGTGTGTGTGTGTGTGTGTGTGTGTGTGTGTGTGTGTGTGTGTGTGTGTGTGTGTGTGTGTGTGTGTGTGTGTGTGTGTGTGTGTGTGTGTGTGTGTGTGTGTGTGTGTGTGTGTGTGTGTGTGCTTTATTTTAGATAACTTTTTACCTCTATATTACCTCTATAGTCTCCTTCCATGATTATGATAATTTTAAGGAGAAGAAACAGGTAACTTTTTATGGTGAAATAGAGTCTTAGAGTCTGTCTTAAAGTGTGATATGCTTAATTCTGATCCATTCCATAAGTACACATGTGAGAAATAATCACCTATTTTCATGAATCATAAAAAAAAAAAGAATCAAATGTGCATAAGTGAAATATAATTATCTCGATACTGGGTTAATGATCAAGCCATATTTTGAGAAAGAATTTCATACCAGTTTGTAATATCGCACAATGTGAAAAGATAAGCAAACACGTGGACTTCGTATTGCGTTCTTCTATAGTGGCAATAAAGATAACCTTCTAGAAAGTTTCAATTTAACTTCAACAGGAGTGAGTGGAAAATCTAGGATAAGGGGTGATTCAAATGTTTTCCTTACTTGCACTGGTAACGGTAGCAATATTTCCGGGAGTGTATTCGTACATCATTAGCCTCTGTTGCTACGTGCACTGACACGAATCTCAGAGTGTATCTATCTTACAACATTTTAGACGCTGTACGTTAAGGACAGACTATTCATCACCACTTTTATTGATTTTTCCGCATGTCATTATGAACACATTTACAAATATAAGCAATATGAACGAACCATTACATCTTCAAACCTCACATGTACAGAAAAACATACCGCATTTATTTTTCTTAACATCAAACAGTTAATAATTCCAAATAACTCTTGATTAAAAAAAAAAATGTATTTGAGTATTTGAAATGGCTTTATTTACGAGAACAAAACAAAGACAAAGATCCGTACAACAGTTACAACTTTTCATCTTCATACTGAACCTTTCTTCTATTCATATCCCTTTTCTTTTTCACCGGCAAGACATCTTTAACTCCCATTCCTTATTTCTCAACTGCCCCAATTAAACCTCGCGTGACCATTCGCTATCGCACAGGAGAGTTAAGGCGAAGGGCGAGCACCCATAGCCGTGTCTGCACAAACGAGGGAAGGGAGGATGGCCTGCTGTCACTGTGCAATTATATCACACGTTTCTGTTTTACTTCGGCAAGACGTGGACTCAAGATTACTGTATATGTCGATAACTTTGCTGGAACGAGTTACCGAATTAATCATCTTTATTACAATTAAGTGTAAAGTAATTAAGTGTGGGCGGTGGTAGTAGTAGTAGTAGTAGTAGTAGTAGTAGTAGTAGTAGTAGTAGTAGTAGTAGTAGTAGTAATAGTAGTAGTAGTAGTAGTAGTAGTAGTAGTAGTAGTAGTAGTAGTAGTAGTAGTAGTAGTAGTAGTAGTAGTAGTAGTAGTAGTAGTAGTAGTAGTAGTAGTAGTAGTAGTAGTAGTAGTAGTAGTAGTAGTAGTAGTAGTAGTTGTTGTTGTTGTTGTTGTTGTTGTTGTTGTTGTTGTTGTTGTAAGTACAACTCCCCGAGAGACGAACTAAAAAAAGAAAAGTAAATACAACAGTGCCAAAAAAAGATTGAATAGACAGATAAATGAGCAAATAAATGAATAAATAAGCAAATAAATAAATAGATAAAAATACGTTTGAATCTTCAAAGTTGTGGCAGAAATGTCGTGCCGTAATAGAATGATTCTTTTTTTATTTTATTATTTGTATATTCCAAAACGAACACCAAGAACTAAGAGGTAAAAAAAAGAGCACTGCTTACATAATTAATGAAAATCAGTGTGTGTGTGTGTGTGTGTGTGTGTGTGTGTGTGTGTGTGTGTGTGTGTGCAGTCTCTGACGAGACAGCCAGACGTTACCCTACGGAACGAGCTCAGAGCTCATTATTTCCGATCTTCGGATAGGCCTGAGACCAGGCACACACCACACACCGGGACAACAAGGTTCAACTCCTCGATTTACATCCCGTACCTCTGCTGCAGTCTGAAAGGAAACTGACGTGTGTGTGTGTGTGTGTGTGTGTAGTTTGATCTGCTGCAGTCTCTGACGAGACAGCCAGACGTTACCCTACGGAACGAGCTCAGAGCTCATTATTTCTGATCTTGGGATAGGTCTGAGACCAGGCACACACCACACACCGGGACAACAAGGTCACAACTCCTCGATTTACATCCCGTACCTACTCACTGCTAGGTGAACAGGGGCTACACGTGAAAGGAGACACACCCAAATATCTCCACCCGGCCGGTGTGTGTGTGTGTGTGTGTGTGTGTGTGTGTGTGTGTGTGTGTGTGTGTGTGTGTGTGTGTGTGTGTGTGTGTGTGTGTGTGTGTGTGTGTGTGTGAATTACTATTTGTACATTTTTTTCTACAAGTGTAATTAGACCCCCAGGCACTAGGAAGAGAGCAAAGCAAAGATGATCTGGGCCAGGTGGAAAGACGCGTTATGCTGGCATTCATTACATTCAGTGAAATACTAACTTTACACATGGGCTTATTGTAACGCAACATAGCGCCATATTCTGAAACACTTTTGTGCCACATCTCCATTAAGTTCAAAAGGCTCTGAATGAAGTTACACATGTTTTTGATAGTGTTTCTAAGGTTTTCGTGACAGGTGAATGAGATTTCCATGCTATTAATATAAAAAGTAGTCTTGAGAACTTGGATAATCATCTACGTCTCTTTTTAAGTTAGTCGTGGTGAGAGATCAAAGCGTTTCTGATTACTGGTCCTAGTTCGTACACATAAAAAGGACAAGATTCTATGATGCTCCAATGTATTCACCCCACTCAATTTTCTATATTTAATTGACTTGGAACTTTTTAAAATCCTTTTATATCACTTGTCAAATTCAGTCACAATGAATTTACGTATCTGTCTTTTTGAATTATCAAGAAAAAGTTCAGATATTTAAGAAGCGTAATCACAATCTGTATATATTATTAACAATTATTTCATTAGATTGAAAAAAAATACAGCTAAATTTTCCCATAATTTCTCGGAGGCCTGTCTTTTCTGGTGTCTTTAGGTGTACGGAGAAGTACACAAAATTAAAAGACTTCCTTGTCATCACTCTGGAGTGTCAGGATTACACTTGTCACTTTAATATTTCTGGAGGTTAGGTTCTATTCTGAGGCACGGCGGGTTGGGGTCAGACAGTGCGTATTACACTGGTGAGGCTGAAATAAACGAGTATGCTAGACAGATGAATGATCCCGCACGTGCTAATGCTAGTGTGTAATGTCCATTTTGTTCTCTTAGGATTTCAGTTGTCTATTAGTATCATGTTTAGTCACTAACTGAACAAAGAATTTTCGGGTCATCATTGCTTTCAAAACTACTTGTTTATCATGATGATGGAAGACAGACATTACTTTTCTTTATTAGTAGTATATTATTATTATTTTATGTAGGAAATAACTAACTCAGAGAAAAAAAAGACAGAAATTATTAGATAGAATAAACAAACAACTAAAATGAAATAAAGCGAAGACACATTTTACATAACACTTAAAAAAAAAAAAAAAATTAACAAAAGAAGTTCAATATATTTCCTCTCTTGAACCGCGGATAGTAGTCGGAACGGACATGAATTAGACAGTATACTCGAGGAATAGTCTTCTACAGCCACAGATTGATCAGCGGCACCAATTGGCGTAGGCAGTCTTTTAAAAACACACCGACCAATGTTGCCTTCTTGCTCTTGTTTGCTGTGTCGATTTGCAGACAGAATCGTGGGCGGCTTTCGTGTTTGTTAATTTGGATGACTTAAAACTTGCTGTTGACGCACCAGATTACTATTCCACTTTGTGTGTGTGTGTGTGTGTGTGTGTGTGTGTGTGTGTGTGTGTGTGTGTGTGTGTGTGTGTGTGTGTGTGTAGGCAATGCTAAGGGAAAAATAACAGAATTTGGATTGTGAGAAAATACGATCGTTGGTATACGTTTCGTTGATGGCAATTACGTCAAAATGAGGAGGAGGAGGAGGAGGAAGAGGAGGAGGAGGAGGAGGAGGAGGAGGAGGAGGAGGAGGAGGAGGAGGAGGAGGAGGAGGAGGAGGAGGAGGAGGATGGGGAGGAAGTAGGGAGGGAGAGGTTGTATGTTAGAGGGAAATAAAATTGGAAAGAGTGAAGGAAAAGAGGGTAGGACAGACAGGACGACAGGATGGAAGAGAGAGAGAGAGAGAGAGAGAGAGAGAGAGAGAGAGAGAGAGAGAGAGAGAGAGAGAGAGAGAGAGAGCAAAGGAAGCAGCGTTAATGAAGCCTGACCACCTTCATAAACTTAAGTATGACCCACAAACTTACCAGAGTGTATCCTTCTCTCTCTCTCTCTCTCTCTCTCGTCACTCAGTTAATTAGGTCATCTCTGTGTCTGTCTTGTTTTTTGTCTGCTGGTTAATATATCTGTTTGTACGTCTGCTTCTTTATTTGTTTGTGCGTTAGTCTGTTCCTAACTTTTATCTGTTTCCGTCAGCTTGTTCATCTCTCAGTCTGTCTGTCTACACACGTCTCTATGTTTGTCTGTCTGGCTCTTATTCTGTGTTTTTATGTGTATCTGCCTCTTTGTCCGTCTCTCTCTCTCTCTCTCTCTCTCTCTCTCTGTGTGTGTGTGTGTGTGTGTGTGTGTGTGTGTGTGTGTGTGAATAAGAGGGAGTTTGTGAGTGTATGAGTGATAAATGAGTGAATGAGAAGGGATATGAGATGTATGAGAAATAGGTGAGTGGGTGAGAAGTGGTATGTGAGGACGTATGAGTGACGGGTGAGTGAGTGAGAAAGGATGAGTGAATGGATGTTAGTGATGGGTGAGTCGCGTGGGTGTCCTGCGCGATGGTGACTCATAGCACTGTGACCAAAGGGATTTCATGAGAGCAATCTAACTCTAACACTTTTTTTTGGAAGACTTAATGCTTTCTTTGCTTTTTCTGTCTGTTTGTTGATCTATTTGTTTCATTTTCAGGTTCTTAGTTTTCGGGCAGTGATTAACAATTTTTTTTCTAAACTGACATTCATACTTTTCTAGTTTTCACAGTTTTTTTGGGGGGGCATAGAGGAAAACGTAAATAATAATAAAAAGATAATAAAACATGGTATGATATGTGTCCGTGAGTCGATAATCATCACACTATGAATTTGTTTTAGATGCACCAACACTAAAATCCTCTTTTTTCCTGCAGATTCAAAGAGGATTCTTTTTCATATAAAGAAGCTTTCGAAATTTAAAGCTAATGTGTGTGACTGACGGTGACATTTGCTTAATTAACCAATATATTTTTTCCTCCGTACGTGTACAGCCTGGAAAAAAAGCTCTGTTATTTTAATGTAATCTGATATAACACACAGGTGAAAGATCCTGACAAATATTAAGTCTTTCTATAATTTAGCAATAGTTTCTGAACTCCAGCTGGCGACACATTCTCTGGAACAATCCCTGGTCTTTGTGCAATCGCCTCCAAGCATTTGTTGCACTTCTGCATTTTATATTTGACAACCTCTACTGTTTAAAGACTTGATACACCAGATCTGTGAACGAGGCTTGCCGTCTTCATTCTTTCCTGCTGTGCCACAAGTCTTAGGTTCCTTGTAGTAGCACGTGGTTCAGATTTATATAGACCGCTATGTCTCTTGTACTCTGCTTCAACAACTCAACCACGGAGAAAGCCACAAGAGGACAGGTGAACATGCTAAATTGCCACTACCTAATTATCTTACTCACTTGATGGTCTACGTACACACATCTTGTTATAAAACGTGCGGGAAATATACTTTATCTTAACCAAAATCATCAAACTACAAAATAGCAAATGAATTATACTATGAACAACAAGACCCTATACTTGAGAAAGACACTTGATGGAAAATACAACGTGATTTTGGTGCACTTATCGAAGCAACACGGGAATGCTCAGACTAATTAGCGAGTAAGAGCATCAGTTATTGGCAGTATTATCAAGTTAGCGTATCCTTAAGTGGCAAAAATTGTTGTGGCAGTGGAAAGAATATAGTGTCTATTTCTCTCAAGTAATATCAAGTGATCCACGGTGACCTGGTGCCTTCACGTATAATAAAGCACGCATACTTTTTGACACCCATATATCAGTGTAGCTCAGTACATTAGCAGTTATATATGTTTCCTATGCAGATTTGTAGAGTGCTTTGGCGACTGTTCCTTTCCAGTGGTTTATTTTTTGTTCTTCATAAATCTGCCGTTATGAGCATCTAAGTGTTTCAAAACAGACGTAAATGGTGCAATAAATTTATCGAATTGTTTTGCGGCGTTGACCGAGTGAGTGTTGTCAAATGGCAGGATCGAAATGTTCCAGGCTGAATGAAAACATTATTAGAACTGCGAGAACTATTGTTTTGGAACACTACTTGCATACCGTCTTTCCTCCCTTCACCACCACCACCATCACCACCACCACCACCACCACCACCAACAACAACAACAATTCTGGAAAATGCAAATTACACAAGAAGTTTGTTGATGCTATCAATAATAACTACTTCCAGGAGGGTTTGAGAGAGAGAGAGAGAGAGAGAGAGAGAGAGAGAGAGAGAGAGAGAGAGAGAGAGAGAGAGAGAGAGAGAGAGAGAGAGAGAGAGAGAGAGAGAGAGAGAGAGAGAGAGAGAGAGTGGGTTGAATCTGTTCTCGTGTAAAGGATCAACACAGACAGCAAAGGATGGTGAGGTTTGAGAGTTAATTTTCACTCTGGAAAAGTAGAGAATAAACACAAATGATACTTTCTTCTAGTGTGCACTTCCGAGAGCACCAGCATGATACCTTGTGGTGGTTGGCGTGGCGTGAAGGATAAAACTCTTCACCAGCTGCCATTGCAAAGGATACGTCCATCATACAAACAAGAGATAACCATCAATTCAAGTAACAGCGGGGGGAAGGAGAAAATTTCACACAATCTCAAATAAAATGTATGCAAATAAGGTCTACAAATACTGCAATAAAACATAAAACCCTCTGCAAGTGTAGCTTTCATTAATCTCTTTACATGAGATGAGGACAGGATAAGTAGAGAAGGTCGTTATCTGAGTTTTTGATTTCTTAAGCCACAGATCTATTACGAAAGTGTTTATCAGGCTTCCCACGTGAATCTGAACTCACGGTAGCCTTCGTGTTGTCTGAAGAAGCTTATGAGGGACAAAATATTAAAAACTATTAATCAAATTTCCTCCTCGTTTAAAAATGTATGAAGTGAAGGCAAAGGTAAGTGTTTGTGGAGTGTGTATTATGATATGTATGGGTTGTATATCTACCGTATATACTGGAGGGCTGTGCTGCGAGTTGTATTATTAAAAAAAAGTGAAATTTGGATCATGCAGTAAGGGAAAGACCTACAAACTCATCCCACGCTCTGGTGTATACTCGTGTGTGTGTGTTTGTATGTATTTCTTTTTATTTGCTCGCCACACAGCACCACACATAAACATACACACACAAAAAATATTCACACACAAACACAGGCACACACACACAAACACACAGACATACACACACACACACACACACACACACTCTCTCTCTCTCTTTCTACCACACACACGTACACACACACACACGCACACACACACACACACACACTCTCTCTCTCTCTCTCTCTCTCTCTATCGGGGACACAAAATATCGGAATGGAGAATCGGATGGATTAACTCTTGGTGCAGGATGCGATTCCCTCCATCAGAGAGTCATTAAGAGAACAAGGTATTATCCGCCGGCCTTAATGTTGCACTGAAATAAGCCCTACTGTCACCACCACCACCACTACCTTCCTTCCCCTCCCTCACCACTATCCCTATCGATTCCAGCTACCAGCATCATTACTACTACCACTATCATAAAGGACCACTTCACTCCCGCCACCACTCTATAAAACAGGACTGTAAACAAGGCAGCCTTCAAATCATCCGATGTTATTTTATCATCTATACTTTTACTATACCATTAGTCTGACCACTGCTAACGAAACCTTTCAGAAACACCATTTAGCTTTAGTACATAGGCGTAACACACACACACACACACACACACACACACACACACACACACACACACACACACACACACACACACACACACACACAAACACACACACAAGCACATTCGCATAATCCAAGCGATGAGGTATGCATTTTTCCTTCCTATTTTGTTCTTCCTTCTTGGTCTGTATAATTGAAGTCAAGAATAGTCTGCCATTCATCAACTCACACCCCCCTGCCCTCCCTTTACCCACACTCACACACACACACACACACACACACACACACACACACCTTAAAAGGACTACAGAGGAAGTGGTAAAGTGATAAAGCATAATTTTCCGCGCAATACTCAACCTTTTTTTTTTTCCCGTTACTTACAGCCACTTCAAGTTAAAGTGAAGGAAAAGAAATAGAAAAAGAAATCCTGTGTTGCTATTTCCGTCGTTCCTTCTGTTCCTCCTTCATGACTCTCAACTCGGTCGGCTTTTGTGTGTCATTGTCTTCAAAAACACACCTGCTGCCTCCTCCACACCAGCCACGTTGTTCTTTGTGGAAGCACCAGTTTTGAGGGATGGATTTCTTTAGTACGATTTTTTGAAGAAGTGAATATTTTTTTGTGCAGCTGCATTGTTCGTATTTTTTTTTCCTCTCTCTCTCTCTCTCTCTCTCTCTCTCTCTCTCTCTCTCTCTCTCTCTCTCTCTCTCTCTCTCTCTCTCTCTCTCTCTCTCTCTCTCTCTCTCTCGGTAACGCTTCGTGACTGATTACTGTGCTCTACTCAAAATCTTGTGTTTTATTTTTCCTATGAACACGAACATGAGCAAACATGTTGATAATGATGATGATAAAGAGAGGGAGGAGGAAGATGAAGAGGAGGAGGAGGAGGAGGAGGAGGAGGAGGAGGAGGAGGAGGAGGAGGAGGAGGAGGAGGAGAAGGAGAAGAAGAGAAGGAGAAGGAGAAGGAGAAGGAAAGGAGGAGGAAAGGAGGAGGAAGGAGGAGAAGGAGGAGGAGGAGGAGGAGAGGGGGAGGAGGAGGAAGAGGAGAAATCGTAACAACATAAAAGAGCAAATGCAGCAGCAACACTATTGGTTCTCGATGGGCTGTGTGTGATCAAAAGGCATTCATTATCCAATCTATAGAGTGAGAGATTTACACTCATCACACAGCAGGCGAAGACTCTCTTAAGCCGTGACTAGCAGAGTAGGAAAGGGAAAAATAAACACATTCGCAATATAGAACTGCGTAAATAGTATCACACGAGCAAAAAACACTACTATTACTACTGCATTACCACTATTATTACCAGGCTGTACAAACAGTGACGGGCTAACAGGAACAACCAGCACAAGTATGAAGATCTTAGGAATTATTACTATCTTAGAGCGTTATTGATGTGGGAACGTGATTTGGAGGCAAGGAACGAAAACTATTGGCAGCGGTGGGATTCGAACCCACGCCTCCGAAGAGACTGGTGCCTTAAACCAGCGCCTTAGACCGCTCGGCCACGCTACCTTATATTCGCACAACTGATATTAAATTTTTGATTCTTTAAACGGTAATACTAAGAAAATAATAAGGTAAAAGAAATAAAAGAGGAAAGAGAACAAAAAGTAAAGTAAACAGAGTGATGATAGTAACAGTACATTTTGAAATTATATGTAAAATTGTAGAAAATAAAAGTGCAGAAAAATAAAATAACATACGAACTCAAGGAAACCTCCAAATCACACACTCACTGGGAAGAATATACAAGCAAGCTCAAATTGTCGTGCGATCACACACACACAC
The DNA here is from genome assembly GCF_017591435.1 of Portunus trituberculatus. Classification (NCBI taxonomy): domain Eukaryota; kingdom Metazoa; phylum Arthropoda; class Malacostraca; order Decapoda; family Portunidae; genus Portunus; species Portunus trituberculatus. The sequence goes on along the minus strand of NC_059268.1, from coordinate 8,148,119 downwards.
ACACACACACACACACACACACACACACACACACACACACACACACACACACACACACACACACACAAGAAAAAGAAAAAAGAAAAATCGACGCTGATAAATCTAATTTCTGCTTTAATAGGAAAAAAAAAAGTGAATTAAGTTTTACCACGAATACTAAAATCATTACCGCCATTGCTACCACCACCACCACCACCACCACTAATGCCACCACCGTAGACACCTTTGTATGGTCACTAAGGTCAATTAAGAAAAGGAAGACTGTCACACCACTATCACAATCACAAAATCTCAAAATCACCACATATTTACTGCATACCAGCACCACCACCACCACCACCATTACTACCACCACCACCACTACCATCACCACCGCAGCAACTACTAAAATCAAATAAAAAAAGAGAGAAAAAAAAAAAAAAGAAACGCGCCATAATGCCATGAAAGAACTAGAACAACAAAAATATAAAAAAACACATTCATTACTTCATTTTTGTTCCCCATGTATTTATTTGTTTATTTTCACGCACATGTTCGCACGCACGCACGTTTTTCACTGTTATGTCCTCTCTGTATATAAATAGGCGGTGGTGGTGGTGGTGGTGGTGGCGGTGGCGGTGGTGGTGGTGGTGGCGTCCAGCGGGAAGTCTGTGTGTTGCGGAGGAAAAAGAGGAGAAGGGGAGAGGAAGAGGAGAGGGTAAGGAGGAGGAAGAGGGGGGAAGGGTTGTGGGAGTGAAAGGGGTAGGGTGTTCCTGATATGATGTGTAATTTCAGTGTGGATAATGGCAAAGTATGCTAGGGGAGGATGAGGATGAGGAAGAATAAGAGGAGGAAGGAGGAGGAGGAGGAGGAGGAGGAGGAGGAGGAGGAGGAGGTGGAGGAGAAAGGTTACAGTATACTATTTCTTTATTGTCGTTCATTTTTATATATTTAATAAAGGAAATAGATAACTTAAGAAGATATAAACAAGCACACACACATGATCTCTCTCTCTCTCTCTCTCTCTCTCTCTCTCTCTCTCAACAACGAGCGGGTATTGAATAATCGCCATGTTAACTGATCCGTGACCAAAACATTCTCTCTCTCTCTCTCTCTCTCTCTCTCTCTCTCTCTCTCTCTCTCTCTCTCACCACGCACACAGGACTCATAACAACACTTCCCTGGGCAAGAGGATGTCCAGTGATACAGAGGTCAGATAAGGCCGATCATTACCTGTTGTCTGCCTACCACTCTTCTTTTTTCCGACCAAGCTTGACTTTCTACCGTTATGTTGATTTTTTTCCACTTTTTTTATGTGTGCGTGTAAAGAAAGTTGCTCGAGGTGAATAAAAAAGAACTGGGAAAACTAAATTCATTTTTTCTCTTTTTGATGTGTAAAGTAGGTAGTTTGAGTTAAAATATACATTAGAAATCCTGATTCTTTTTTTTTTTTGCGTGTATAAGTGCGTTTAGATTCTTTTTCTTTTTATTTTTATGTATGTCATTCTTTCCGACATTTTATTCTTGAAGTACCATTATCTTTGCTCGTGTTATAACTGTTGTATACTTCATAGTCTGCGGACACACTGTATAACGTGGACTGCAGGCTGTCAAGAAACTGTCAGCTCTCTCTCTCTCTCTCTCTCTCTCTCTCTCGCAGAATGAATGATAAGTACATGATCCTGTCACTGCACCACTTCAGAATAGCTCTCCACCACCACCACCACCATCACTCCTCAGTCCCCCACCTTCGAGGCCACCAGTGTGTAAACAAGGTGAAGAAGAACCCCAAAGTCATGTTCTCCACTCGCCTACTTCTCTCCGTCCGCCACACTCATCCTCTCCCTCGTCCTGCTCCTCCTCTTCCTCTTACTCCTCTTCCTCCTCATTCACCTTCTCCACCTTGTCTTCATGATTCTCCTTCTCCTTCAGTGCTTTTCAATATTTTTTTCTTTATTTTCTCCAGAACCGTAAGTTTCTGAAGAGGTCAAGCAGAGAAAATTTACACAAGAAAACCGCCTCCTGGATTGATCAAGTTATGTTTCTTCCCAACATAAGAGAAAAGTAATGGAGAGGATCACTTGTGCACGTCAAGAACAAGACATCCATCAAGTGTTGTGTGTATTTTGAGCGGCGTGTGTCCCCAACGCCCAAAGGAGGTCACCGCTTCAACTTCCCTTGTGCGGGGTCACGCGGTCGCCACCTCCGCCCTCACAGAGTCACGCAGGGAGGCGTCTGACCTCCTGCCCTGCTGCTAAGGTCATGAGGTGTGATGACAAGGTGTGTGTGTGTGTGTGTGTGTGTGTGTGTGTGTGTGTGTGACTTAACACTCATGGTCTATTTTTAAGATGCTCGAAGAAATGGAATGAGCAGAAGGAAAGGATGAGGAGGTGCAGGCGTGATTGCAATGCGAAAATAACAGTAAGGAAAGAAGGAGAAACAAATAGTCATCTGCTCTAACATTTCCAATATTTTATATATATATATATATATATATATATATATATATATATATATATATATATATATATATATATATATATATATATATATGCGAAAGCCTTCAGAGTTCTATTAAGAAAGTCTTCAATATCTTTTTCTTTTTTCTTTTTCTTTTTTTTCTTTTTTCGTTTGACGTTTGGAGCACAGCCGCCCTCCTTCGCCTCGCCCTTCAACAGACTGAGAGTTAAGAGAGTGGAATTTTCCTGTGATCACATAGCATTTAATAATTTCCTTTTATTCAGGTCGTGTGTCATTACGGGACATGAGTGACGGAAGCCAAGGTCAGGCGCCCACACGGAGATGGCAGAGGTGGTGGTGAGGCACAGTGACGCGCTACTGAGGCGGTTCGAGTACCACTGCCACAATTACAATCAGTAAGGAGTCAGTCAATCGTCGCGAGGAAGAAAAGCCGAATGTGCAGCACGGGCCAGTGCATGCCAAGGCCACCACTGATAAGAACAGCCGTCTGTCTGTCTTTCTATCTGTCTGTGCCCACAACGCAACACTCCAGTAAAGGCTACTGGTGTAAGATGAAGATAATAAAAGATAACATAATAGAGGTAGTACCTTTACCTGTCTCTCTCTCTCTCTCTCTCTCTCTCTCTCTCTCTCTCTCTCTCTCTCTCTTAGCAAAGCAGTCTTTATACCCGGCGTTGTAAGTAAGGACGTTGCCTTCGCGCCACACACGCCATACACAACAGGTGACAAGGACAAAAGGGAGGAGGAGGAAGAGGAGGAGGAGGAGGAGGAGGCGCCTCGTGCGTACCTCAAGACCTCGAGGTATGACGACAATAGTTTGGCGACAGTCCAGCTCACACACTCCCCCTCTTCCCTGACGCGGCCACTTCCCAGCACAGACATCGAAGGCCGCTCCTCGGGTCACTATCTCCTCCTTCCTCTCAGCGATCAAAATATGTAGAACGGCAGCCACGACGGGCGCCAGTAACCTTGAACGCAGTAAGTATTTTAGTAACTCAAGAGCAAATCTCACATATACCAAGTACGCCGCGTCCCTTATCAGCTAAGTAACCACGTAAACACGCTCCCAGGTGGCAGAGTGATAGCACTGAGGCAGCATTCATTCATCAGCCACGGACGAGGTACAGCTACGTAAACTCCCTTCCCCTTCATTCACTTCCCGCCCTCCTCCCTTTCTTGAGCTCAGGTCGTGGGGATGACAGGCAGGCGGCGTCTTGCTCGTGGCCCACAAACTCGTGTTCTAAATCGTCATTACTTCATGCTTTCCTCTTTTCGTAACGCAGGTCATGCCCTTCATACTTTCTTATTAAGTCGCCCCAGCTTGTGTAACCTTGAGGGCGGCGACGGCGAGGCAGACACAGGCAGGAGAGCAACAGGTGAGGAAACTTTTGGCTCGGGCCAGACTGATGAAATGTTAACGCTATTACAAGAGGCCGCGAATTCCCGCAGTGTCTTCATCGAGTCAGAGTTCGCCGT
>NC_059268.1:8129183-8139183 GCF_017591435.1 Portunus trituberculatus | reverse complement strand
AGAGACAAAAGGGAAGCATTTATAAAACCAGAAATATACGTAAACAAACAAACACACACACACACACACACACACACACACACACACACACACACACACACACACACACACACAACCAAAGCGCTAATGTATACATCCCTCACTCTGCATACTTTCACTCCTAAACCGCTGGAAAAATCACTGTTCCCCATCTGTTGCAGGACATTCACCCTTGGAATGGTGTACATGGGCTATCGCGTCAGTGTGTACTCTGTCTCTATACGTACTGAAATATGTACCCTACGTGGAGAAGAACATACAATCATGACAGTACTCTCATAAATAAGTACACGTCTCGGGAACAGCACATACACGCATGCTTCCTTCCTCCTTTCCACCAACTATCCAATGATTTTGCACACTAAATTTGGCTAATCTATTCATTTTCTCTCTATATTTTTGAGGATGATTATCAAGACTAACCAATTTTCTTTTTTCGTTCATTGTCTCTCTCTTCGACTATTCAGGCAAGTGAAAGAGGACGAGTAATTGTGGTAGCTCTTTTTTTTCTATTTATTTTTTCGTTTTTTCTTCTCTTGGAGCCGTCAACTGTTTTCTATGCACAGGTGAGATTCCTACCTGACCTGAGAATGGGGCGAGTGAACGAGGAAGTATGTGTGGGATTGAGGAATGTCTATTTTTCAGTCCTCCAAATTTAGTTTTTACTTTTTTATCTTTCATTAATTATTTTTACCGTTCGTCACCTTAATGATTTTCTCCCTCTGTGCCTGTAAGTCTTTCTATCTATTGATGTTTCTCTCTCTCTCTCTCTCTCTCTCTCTCTCTCTCTCTCTCTCTCTCTCTCTCTCTCTCTCTCTCAAACATAATCCTTTCTTCTACTATTTCACCTCCTTCTTTTGTATGTCATTCTTTTATGGTCTTTTCTTTCCATGAATTTCTCCTCCTTTTCCTCCTCTTCTTCATCTTTCTCTTTCTCCTCCTCCTCCTCCTCCTCCTCCTCCTCCTCCTCCTCCTCCTCCTGAATCTCACATCTCACCAAACACCAGTACGTATATACATTATGCTCATAAAACGTCAATAAGATCATGTTTGTTTCCTCTTCTGCATTAAGGGTCCTTTGTTCACCTGCCCCTGATTTATTTACCTTTATCTCCCAAATGTACAGGATGACAGAAAGAAGAAAACATTTATTCTTTATATGTGTATCAGTATTCTCTTGTCTTAAGGTATTGTCGAATTATTGCCGTTTATATTCCTTTCTTGGTGAACAGAGATACAGAAACAACAGACACACACACACACACACACACACACACACACACACACACACACACACACACACAGACGGGCCGTGAAAGTGTGGGAAAACAGAGCAGCCTCGCTTTCCCTTCAGCTGGCGGAGACCTCAAGAAAATATCATTGGAGACTCACCTCTGATTTGTGTGTTTGTATGTATGGGTGAGTGGCGGGATGGCTGAATACGAAGATGGATTCCAGTATGGATGGATGGTTATGGTAAGTACAATAATCATACAGAGAGAGAGAGAGAGAGAGAGAGAGAGAGAGAGAGAGAGAGAGAGAGAGAGAGAGAGAGAGAGAGAGAGAGAGAGAGAGAGAGAGAGAGAGAGAGAATGCATCACCATAATAACCACCACCACTATCACCATCACTATCACCACCACAAACACCACCACCACCGCATATTTCTTCCTCTCTATCTCCCCCTCCGCTTATCTCCCTCTCTTCCTTTACCTACAAAACACCTTTCTCATTTCTCCCTCCCTTCCTCCCTCATTTTTCTTCCTCCCTCTTTTCCTTACCCTCTCTCTCTCTATTCTTCAAGTTGTTTCCTCCCTCCCAGGCTCCCCAACCAAACAGATATTTACCTCTTTCCTCCCTTCCTTCCCTCCTTCCTTCCTCCCTCTCTCCGTCCCTCCCTCAGGCGATGGCTGGGAACAAAGCGTGAAGAACCTCACCGTAGGAGGGAAAAGTCCGCAGGAGATTCATCATAGAGGTTTACATGGTACTCTCTCTCTCTCTCTCTCTCTCTCTCTGATGGTTGTGGTAACATGAACCTATCTAATGGTATCGCCAAGTTTATTTTTATTTATGATACTAAGATACTTTTATATCGTTTTGCATTCTTGTGATCTCTCTCTCTCTCTCTCTCTCTCTCTCTCTCTCTCTCTCTCTCTCTCTGCATAAAATCAAGAAGAAGGAAATACCTGGTGACGTAAACAAAAATGAGTGTTCCACAAGGCACGTGGATGAAGCGCAATAAATTTATATAAGATACACTGAGGTGAACAAGATAAGTGCACAGAGCGTCGAGGACCTTGTGTTGCAGACGCTGCTCACCACGACGACTCTCTCTCTCTCTCTCTCTCTCTCCTCGTAGTGGAACAAGGCGGCTTTTTGAGCACGGCTAACTTTTATAGTCATATTTAAGAGAGAAAACTTCCCCTCATAAATTCACCTTTAGCGGTAATTCGTCTTCCTATTACAGTAATCTCGGTTTACAGCAAACTTTGCGAAACGAGGTAAATTTTTTTCTTCTCTCTTAGTGTCAACTGGCGAAGGTTGCAGAGAAATCTGAAACCCCTCATTCATTTTTTCCTATATTGTGCAACATAATTCCTGAAAATTTTCTTTTTGTGGTCTAGACACACACACACACACACACACACACACACTCTCTCTCTCTCTCTCTCTCTCTCTCTCTCTCTCTTTCGTCGCTGTACCACATTCCCTTTGAAAACCTAATCAAGTGTTTTAAGAAACACAGATTTTAGGCCATAAAGCGAGTATGAAAGGCATTTCCATGGAAGTGTTTGCAATTCTGCACACACACACACACACACACACACACACACACACACACACACACACACACACACACACACACACACAGATAGACAGACACACACACACACACACACACACACACACACACACACACACACACACTCTCTCTCTCTCTCTCTCTCTCTCTCTCTCTCTCTCTCTCTCTCTGAAATAAAAGAGCTTCAATAAGATAATGTGATTTTTCACAATTTTCCTATTATATGAAAAAAAAAGTTTCCTAAAAAAAGTGGAGGTTAACCTTTCCAACACACACACACACACACACACACACACACACACACACACACACACACACACACACACACACACACAGGCAGGTCAGAAAAGAGAAGAGAAGAGGAGAGGAGAGCTCAGAGCAGCCCGCCAATGTTTTGTTTCTTGGCAGTCGTTCATCAACACCAGCAAACGGCAAAGCCCCGCCCCACCACAAGGAGACACAGCAGCTGCCAGGTATTGCCGGCCAGAGACACACAAGACACTGGTATACCTCGGTCTGACTCTCCCCCTCCTTCCTCACTTCTTCGGCGTTCCTCATCCCTCAGCCAGGAGCAGCAGCACGGCAGGAGAGAGAGAGAGAGAGAGAGAGAGAGAGAGAGAGAGAGAGAGAGAGAGAGAGAGAGAGAGAGAGAGAGAGAGACTTATCATAATATACTGCCACTCAAGATACCTATGATTGATTTGATAGTTCCATTCGTTACTGCTATCAATGTGAAAATCTTATTCAGAGTAATCTAACAAAACAGTAATAGCGTTCATGCATGCAGCTTCTGTTCTGATGCGCATGCTGATAATTACTGATATAGCTATACAACCTTAAAACAAAACAGGATGTGAAATAGATAACCTTGATCACCTTGTGAAAGCATGTATTTAGATAAGTAGATAAATAGATTAACTGAATGAATGATGAAGTAGAATTAGATAGAGTAGATCAAATAACAAAATAGCGTTGCATGTGAGAAAGAAAATTATTAGCTGAGAAAACAGATAAGAGAAAGTCACGGATGGAAGACAACTGATAAAAATGATATGCAATTACACAAGAGTAACCCTCAGATATAATGCAGATGTATATGTAATCACAAACACTGAAAAAGAATTATATCGAATTGAAAAGGAATTAAAATACAGTGAATTATATGAAATTATATGGAAAGGCAGAGTAAAAGAAGAAAAGAAGAATGTCACAGAATAATCAGAGCAGAGAGAGAGAGAGAGAGAGAGAGAGAGAGAGAGAGAGAGAGAGAGAGAGAGAGAAATGGTGTATCTGCTATTATAATTCTTTTCTATCACCGCCATTGTTATCATGAAAAAGAACAGCCAAGAAGGGATTATCGTGGAATTAAACAGCCCTCAGCAAAATATCCACGATAAGTCATAAGAGAAGATAATAAAAAGGCAAAAAATAGGTCAAATAAAACAACAATTACGATAACACATAGCTAGCGAATAGGAAGGATGTTAGTTATTGTTTGCCTTTACATCTGCCATTGGTAACTGCATAAACTGTCTTGCAGGAAAGCGCTCTCGGCTCACCATACCGTCACATCGCAAGTGAGGAGGAAAAAAAAAAATAAATAAATAAATAAAAATAAGAAGAGAAACAAAATACTGGTTGAAAAGAAAAGAATCTGGCTGAAAAAATCTTGTATATATTGTCTCATTGAAATATTAACTATGATTTTTTTTTTAGTACAGGTTGAAAATTATTAAAAAGTTCACTACTATAGGCAATCTTGAAAAAAAAAACATAGACTAACAGCCACTTGATGATGATGATGATGATGATGATGATGATGATGATGATGATGGTGGTGGTGGTGGTGGTGGTGGTGGTGGTGATGGTGGTGAATTAACGAAGTAAGATGATGTTAATATGTATCTAACATTACAATCATTACGTTTTCTACGGTTTCTTTCTCATAAGCTACATTCTGTGAAGGAAATTTCTCTCTCTCTCTCTCTCTCTCTCTCTCTCTCTCTCTCTCTCTCTCTCTCTCTCTCTCTCATGTATTCACCTACAGTCCTACAAATACAATAGATTGAAAGCAACAATACAGGAAAGCACTATTTTTAATTCAAACTTATCTCAATTATGTCTTTCTCATTCTCTCTCTCTCTCTCTCTCTCTCTCTCTCTCTCTCTCTCTCTCTCTCTCTCTCTCTCTCTCTCTCTCTCTCTCTCTCTCTCTCTCTCTCTCTCTCTCTCTCTCTCTCTCTCTCTCTCTCTCTCTCTTTCATTTATATCTCCCCATATCCACTTTACCGATCGCACAAAGTTCCCTCTTTCATTATTCTCCTTCTCTCGCCCCATCTTTGTTCTGGTTTTCCCCTTGCTTCGCCCTCCCCTTCTCTTTTTATCATATTCCCCTCACCTGTTTTCCCTCTCACCATCACAACTAATTCTTCTTCCTCCCCTCTCCCTCTCCCTGTTCTCAGTGACCACCTTCAATTAATCCACTATTTTTACCCTCCACCCTTCTTCTCCTCCATCTCGTTCTATCCCTTGTTCTCTCTCTCTCTCTCTCTCTCTCTCTCTCTCTCTCTCTCTCTCTCTCTCTCTCTCTCTCTCTCTTAATGATGAAACTCTATCGCTCGACTCACAATAATTTCACCTTCAGAATAATGATAATGAACACCAAGACAAAGGACAAAGGTGTGGACACTATATAGGATATTCAGGAGAGTTTTGTATACGTAATCAGCAATGACGGGGTGGATCAAGGGAGAGGAACAAAGAGACATCGATGTGGTGGTGGTAGTGGTGGTAGAGTAGTGGTGGTGGTAGTAGTAGTAGCTTCACTCTACGACACTGCTCAGATCTTGTGGTTGTAGTGTGGTTCCTTTTCAGTTAAGTACATGAAGGCCACTTAACCTCTTCAGTACCATGACGTGTTTCCGTATTCATTCTGATTGGTATTTGGGGGTTTTATACAGCTCCAGAAACTTATGTTGGGGGATTAAAATAGTGAAGACTGTGGCCATTACTCTTCTGACCTCCATAGACCCTTGCTAATGTCAATAAAATGGCCTAATCGTAAACAAATCTCAAGGTAAAAATGTGTCTCAGTACTGAAGGGGTTAATGGTACTCTCTACAAGTTTTTCTTCTTCGTGTAAGATAGAGAGTGGCCAAGGGCATCAAAACATAAAAAAAGAATGAAAAAAAAGTGCCCACTGAAGTATGACGAAAGAGAACAGTGGCCGTATAATAATCACTACATTCCCACAGGTCTGATGTTAATCCTGGAGAGATCTTAGAGCAGCTAAAGGGAATGGCGAGAACGATGCTTTGTGTGATGGAAAAATAAGAAGAGAAAATAATGCATTGAATAATCAGATAATAAGACGAAAATTAGAGTACTCGAATTGCAACACAGGGAAGTTAAGGAAGACAAGCCAGAGAGTGAACTTGATCGAAAGATTAGATAAGAACACAGCTAGGGAATGGACTGGTAGCTGGCAGAGGTGGGTGGAAAAGACTGTGAGAGATCTTTGTCATTTATCCTGTTGTGGATTTGTAGAAGTTCATGGTGGTGATGATGATGATTGATATAAATCCATGGGAAAGGTGTGCTAAACTTAAATCGTACGTGTTTTGGTGTCTTGTTGATAGAAGGATGATGACCCGTGTTTCCAGTGGCTAGCGAATAAGTTACAAGGAATTAAGTTGGATGTCCGATAGCAAATTTAATGTAAAAAGTGGACTTCTTATCAAAACATGTTGAATGCTTTATAATGAATAGGCTGACGATAACAGTTTTGAGATTGAGGTAGGACAGGAATGGCAGGCAGGCAGGCAGTGGAATTACCAGTTCTGGTCAACCACCTTTAGGAGAAAGAAGAATGAGAAAACTACTAATATCTCTTTGTTTACTTCAAGACACTGTGGGATGAGAAACAACCAGGAGCAATAAACCAAGATGACTGACTCTTCTCTTGCGTAACAAGCGAGGCGAGGAGAGACTGAAAACAGATTGCCTTATTAATTGAATCTTTCCAAAGAGAGACCAAGCAATATAAGAGAGCAATAAATTATTCCCTCTTAATATCAAAGCCGTAAACGTCAACATGTGCTGAACCTTTAGACGTCGAAATGAACTTGAACTTTTAGACATTAACCAATCCAGTCATATTTCAGCAAGTCTTCTGTAACAGTTACCATCAAATACTTCCCTCAAGCCAAGAACATTAAATTTTAACTACAATAAGATACATACAAATTCCAGCAGCTTTTCCACACCAATCCAGTCATATTTCAGCAAGTCTTCTGTAGCAGTGACTATCAAATCCTTCCCTCAACAATATCACCTATGAAGCCAAGAACATAAAATTTTAACCACAATAAGATACACATAAATTCCAGCAACTTTTCTACATGGATCACCTTTGTCTTGTAATCATAGGAGCCAGTAGGTTTGGTAAGACAAGACAAGTAGTGAATATAATAAAAAAAGGGCTAGTAGACCTCGAAACCTGTTAAGTTAGAGTGTTTAATTTATGTGCGTCAGAAGCTACAGTCTCACATGATCACTATCTTTGAAATAAGCTCCGGGAAGGGTGGGTTCGAGTTGCGGTTCTTTATTATATAGCACGTGTTTTCTTACCTGTATATCTGCTGGCGTATCACTGCACTTGCTTGTCGGAATCTATATACCTCTGTGTGTGTGTGTGTGTGTGTGTGTGTGTGTGTGTGTGTGTGTGTGTGTGTGTGTGTGTGTGTGTGTGTGTGTGTGTGTGTGTGTGTGTTTGTGTGTGTGTATACATGTGTCTGTTCTCTCTCTCTCTCTCTCTCTCTCTCTCTCTCTCTCTCTCTCTCTCTCTCTCTCTCTCTCTCTCTCTCTCTCTCTCTCTCTCTCTCTCTCTCTCTCTCTCTCTCTCTCTCTCTCTCTCTCTCTCTCTCTCTCTCTCTCTCTCTCTCATTAATTCTAATCCTAAAGTAGCAAGTTAATCATGGAACCAGCACAAAACATGCAGGAAGATAGATATTTTCACTTTCATATGCAATTATGAAACTTAAAAGCAAGCACATTATTTTCGACTGATTTTTCATATTTTATCCTTCTTCTATTCCTCGTTTGATTATCTATAAACTTGGGAAAAATGTTTTAATGATTTTTTTTTATGTTTATTTTTTTTACACTTCCGGACCTAACCTGTGTTAAGAAAATAGATCTCAATCCAAACATTTTCATCTTATAATTCGATGTTCTTTAACCAATGAGATTTGAGAGTGAGCTGAAAGACGTGGTTGGATAGGGGACGAAGAAGCTTGTAATCTGAAACTTTCTGGACTGTCATAAGAACTACAGTCAATGGCAGCAGAAATGATTAATCCAGTTTATGTGAGCGTATTCTCTCTAACTGAAGATGTAGAATAGCTGTAAAGTTATCATTAGAATCATGGCAAAAAATCTGCAAGCCGAAAACAACAACCACTACAATCAGTTTAAAGTAGCTATGATAAGACGCTGACACACTTAAGATCGCAGCCTGTCAGCACACTGAGATGTAAAACAGGGACACAGTGGTCACAAGTCGGCAGCAAACAACAAGAGAATTTAGGTCCTGTATAAGTTGTCTAATTTCACAGCGCTGTATTAACTATCATCATATAAACAAAGTATATACAACCGTATAGGAGGAGGTTAAATTGTTCCCACGTACGATAAATGATAAAATATAGTATGAATTTAGGAGCTATGAAGGAGTATGACATAAACACGCTCTTTCTCTGTAGAAGAATGAGTGGAACCATGCGTGCTTTGGGGTCCGAGGGTCTCCAAGCGCACGGGTTCGAATCCTGTCCACGGCCCGAGTGTAGGTTGGGCTTCCTCACTCGGGGCAACGGTTTCCTAGCGAGTGAGCTTTGAGATGGGAGATACCCCAAAAAAGAATCTCCTTTAGCCCATAAATTCCCGTGAAAAGCCCACATGGTATAAAAAAAAAAAAAGACTTGAAGAGGACACATAATATAGACGTGCTTGCTTCTTGTAACCTCCCTTATTCTATCTTGCTCTTACGTTATCATAGCAAAACAAGTGGAAGATAAGGAAAGAGTAAGGCATAATATAGACGTGCTGGCTTCTTGTAATCTCCCTTATTCTGTCTTGTTCTCACGTTATCATAGCAAAACAGGAGGAAGATACGGAAAGAAAAAGAGAAAATGAACGATGCAATGACGTAAATGACGAGTTTCAAGGGAGAAAAGAACAGGTGCTATGCAAAGTTTAGGATGAGAGAGAGGGGTGTGAAGGGAGGAGAGGGGATAGGGATGTAAGTGGATGGGATGATAGTGATGAGTATAGAGGAGGGGGAAAAATAGAGGTGAAGACTAACGGAAGTGGCATCAAGTCGTTATTTGTGATGGCAATAGTGATGAATGTAAAGAAAACTACATGTTGGTTTCAGAGAGAGAGAGAGAGAGAGAGAGAGAGAGAGAGAGAGAGAGAGAGAGAGAGAGAGAGAGAGAGAGAGAGAGAGAGAGAGAGAGAGAGATACAACCACTCCCAGCACATAAAAACATTCATCACAATAATAACAGCACATCAAAACAGATATAGTGCACCAAAACATTTACACCTGACTAAAGAGAGAGAGAGAGAGAGAGAGAGAGAGAGAGAGAGAGAGAGAGAGAGAGAGAGAAACCATTCCCACATTACAAAAACAAGTGGCGGCAACACAATAGCACTAATACCATTTTATTACCACCACCACCTCCATGACCACCACCATCACCACCACTACCACCACCACCACCACCACTACCACCACCACCATCAAGACCAAACACACCCAGAAAAAAAGGAAGAAAAATCGTCCGAATTCATTAAATGCATCTATTATATAAGTAAGCAGGGTGATCTTAGCAGGTGGTGGTGGTGGTGGTGGTGGGATAGAGAGAGTGAGAGAGTGAGAGAGAGAGACTCCTTTGGGACTTACCTACTTACATTTCCGCGCTAATGGATGAAACCACGTCGGTGAAATGTAATGAAAACAAAGCCTGGTCATTATGGTTTCATCTTGTGGCTGCGCGGTAGTGATGGCGAGAGAGAGAGAGAGAGAGAGAGAGAGAGAGAGAGAGAGAGAGAGAGAGAGAGAGAGAGTCGTGTTTTTTTCTCCCTTTTTTTTTCTTGG
>NC_059268.1:8119183-8124183 GCF_017591435.1 Portunus trituberculatus | reverse complement strand
CAGAGCAAATGACTGCCACACTGCCCGCCACCAGCCATCACAAACACCTGCATGATCTACATTTTCTGCAGCCACAGGATTGGTATTACTATGGAAAAAGTACGGCGTGCTGCTTACACTTGAGGAGATAAGAAGCATTACCAGATGGCGTGCATGCCCAGAAAGGACGTGGACTTCTCATTCTTATTACTAAAATCAATGGCATCTTAATTTAATTTACTACCGTCATTATGTTCCTCATCTGCATAATTTCTCTAGCTTTCTGTTATGTGTAAAATCAGATAGCCATTTTAGACACTCAACATGACCTACTCCCGTTGCCGTGATTCTTAAAAATAATTATGGGATGGCGAAAATAAAACATGGAGCGCCAGTCTGTCAGCCAGCCAAGGCATGTTTTCGCCCGTCACTGATTACGAGAGTGAGAGTTTGGCCAAGATAAACCTTATCGCTCCCACCTCCGCTGCAAGGGTGAAGGGAAATGCTGAGATGGGAGGCACAGGTCGAAAGGGAAGGCTAACAGAGATTGGAGGGAGAGAGCAGAGGGGTTGATAGAAGGAAGTGGTAGAGAGAAGGGTAGTAGGAAAGGGGCTAATGGAAAGGGACGGGAAGTGAGGGGAGGTATCAGATAGAAAAAGGATGAGGAGGAAAAGTTTAAATATACCAGCATACCGCAGAACAAAATACCGCTGAAGCTGTGTGTATTGATTCCTGCAGTATTCGGACTCTAGCTTAGCATTACCGCGAGCATTGATGTACTCATAAGCTTCCTGTGTCCTTGAGAAGAAAGCCTCGACTGCTTACAGGAGATAACAAAGGGACGATCTGCCAGGCAATACTTGTGTGCACTAACCATGTCTCACCACTAGTGAGGTAAACAATAAGGCACCTTGTCATGATGATGATGATGATGATGATGATGATGATGATGATGATGATGATGGTGATGATGATGATGATGATAGCATTAATAATAATAATAATAATAATAATAATAATAATAATAATAATAATAATAATAATAATAATAATAACAACAACAACAACAACAATAATAATAATAATAATAATAATAATAATAATAATAATAATAATAATAATAATAATAATAATAACAACAACAATAATACGCCAACAACAATAACATTATCAATAAAACATGGCAATATAGATACTAATCTTCATCATAGATACAGGCACATTTGTCAATGTAACAGTCTGTTTTGTGTGTGTGTGTGTGTGTGTGTGTGTGTGTGTGTGTGTGTGTGTGTGTGTGTGTGTGTGTGTGTGTGTTAGTATAATATTTTTGGTCATCAGCTAGAAAATTATAATATTTTCATAAAATAGGAAAAAAAGTCATCTTCATCACCCTAATATACACTGGAAGAAGCGGAATACATGTTAAACAAAGCAGCAAAAAATGCGCAGAAATTATATGCATTGCAGCAAGCAACATGCTAGAACATCAGATAACCACATACAAGTTTTATATTTTATGCATAGTTATAATAAAATGCCAGAAAAATTTCATATTCTGACTTATCAAAAGTAGATCTGTGCAAGCAGAATTTTGTGCTGAACAGACGTGCTGGTACACATACAAATGCGCCAACATGTATGCACGGCCGCGTGCGCGTAAACGAACTCGCGCACGCACGCACGCGCACACACACACACACACACACACACACACACACACACACACACACACACACACACACACACACACACACACTTTGGTATGATATCAATGGAACAGAAACAAAAGTGTGACATACACAGAGCTTGCGTGCATTTTTGCTCTTATTAATATCATTCTTGTTGGGGGACAATACTTCAGCATAAAATTCCTAATACTAAAGCAGCAACAATTATACCAAGAACAACAGCTGCTGCTCGTGTCATTAATGTAACAATAAACGCAACAGCAAAAGCTTATACTGCTAATGATAATTGTAATAGTAACGTTGTTGGTGCTGCTGCTCACTTATGGTACTTAGCCTTTGTATTCACCTGTGTCACTGCTAACGCTAGTCAGGTTACCGGAAGCAATTATTTGTTACCTTTCTGATATGACTGAATTGTAGAGAGATACGAATGTCATATGGAGCAATGAGGAGTTTTTTGTTTTTTTTTTGTGCCACAGCAGGTAACGCAAGCGCGCGCACGCACGCACACACACACACACACACACACACACACACACACACACACACACACACACACACACACACACACACACACACACACACACACACACAGAGTGCTTTTGACATTACTGAAGATGTTCGAGACAACATCTACATTGACAAGGAACATTTTCTCCCACTAGCACTCGCCAGTGTTCCTGATAATTTCTAGACTACGTCAGCCAATGATAATGAATGAGGAAGTTTACGCAAAAAGTGGCTAGACAGGTGAGTTGGCTGAATGTCAGGTGTTCTGGCTGGGATTCAACCGTGGCACACACACATACACACACACACACCGCTGCATCAGACGGACATTTAATCACCGTGACAACTGTTATGACAGACGCTGCTTGTTACATATCGTTTCACCTTTGTCCTTCATATTCTGTATCTTCTTTGGGAAAGAAGAGTTACTGGCAGGTGGGTTCATGACGTGTGAAAAGCCGTGTATATCGTATTCATTTAATATTCTACTGCATTCACTGAACACATCGAAGTAAGCTGAAGTACTGAAGACATTTTCTTTATGTGTGCACACGTCTCTTTACAGTGCAGTAGTCTTCATTGTGTGCCTTAAATGGTGAGTTGAGTAAGGAGATGATCCGGTTTTAGTAATGACTGCCGCGAAGCCTCAGCCACGGAAGCCATCACTCGCCCCGCATCTCCTTGCAGGTGGGCATTAAGAGGCAGCGCTTAATGAACGGTTTGCCACTTGTTTACCTTTGCTTCCTTCGCTTTTTATCGCTTTTAAACTTCCGTGGTGGTGAGAGTACGTACATCTCTACAACTAGCATGACGTGTTGAATGGTTAGCCTCGTTATGCTTGAGGTTCTGTGAGTATGTGTGTACTATGAAGTGTATGTTTAAGCCAGGAAGTGTACTTATTAAGGAAACACAGCAACATCAAAACATACCCAGCGAATGGAGCGGGAACCTGCATGGAATCCTGTTCTTTCTGACACTTTCATTATCTGCCATTTACAATAGGTAGATCGAAAGTAATTTCTCCATTTTTCGTTGACAAAACACGCTTTCTTTGCCAAGAGCTGCAGCCTGGCGCCACTCTGAGTTTGTTCGAAGAGAAAGTGAGTGTTCTAATTGTGGATGAGGGTAAATATGTAACTGCCACCACACTACTGTTACAATTACTTCTTCGCACCCAATACAGCCATCAACATCCCCATCACCATATGCTGCAACAATTATCAACTAATATTTACCCATTCCACTGTGTTCCATTTACTGAAAAATTATATGAACCATAACTCATTGTGATGTATCAATGAATATTATAAAATATTATCAGTCATTAAATCTCATTAATTAATATGATGTATATATTTGTAAAAAGCACAAATGGAACATTATTACCATTACTTATAATTAAACACAAAGATTTATTGTCACCTTGAAATAATCTCTCTCTCTCTCTCTCTCTCTCTCTCTCTCTCTCTCTCTCTCTCTCTCTCTTCCAATATAAACCGCCAGAAAGGGCTCCTGAAAGTTTCGAACCAGTGGTATATACAAAGAGTGAAAAAAATGCAGTACACTACCTTCATATTTTTACTTTATTTCTCTTTGCGAAGACTAATAGTCTCTGTAAAGATTAACTTGTATTAGAAACTAAGGCGCGCGTGCAAACAATCAGCATACACACACACACACACACACACACACACACACACACACACACACACACACACACACACACACACACACGCTTTCACTATGCAGAATGAGGTCTCTTCATAAAAAAACCCCCGCTATTCATGCAATACTGAATTACTGCCACGAAACTCCCTCACACTACTAGAATCACCAATGCATAATGACAAACTCGTCCGGGTTACCTCGAAGTGTAAGCGAGCTGAACATATGCAAGGCTCAGGAAAGCTGAGTGAACTGCATGTGTGAAGTGAGCAATGCAGTAGGGACGAGACACATGACCAAAATGACTGAGTGACACACAATCTACGAAGGAACAAGCAGGAAGGGAGGAAGTTCCGTCAATACCAGCCAACATACGTATAACAACTTTCTATTGACTGAACGTGCTTCATCTTATGTTTATCCCTCCACTTTTCTAGACTCGCCCATTCACTTCGCTGCCTTCACGGGTGTGTTTCCCTCCGGTCATGATCGTAGCCTTGCCTCCTCCATCAGTCATGCATTTAAGTAGGTTGCTGGAGTCGTACGTGGACAAAAAACGAAAGAAGTGGCCAAACAGTAAGTCAATCAAATATACACTTATAACTATAATTACGAAGGGTAGCATTAGTGGCTGATGCCTGCTTACCCCACAAACAGGTTCCTAGTGGCACATGGATTGTAGTGAAAGAGAAGATCACAGGCTGAGTCAGTCTAATATATGCTAAATTAAGCCTTGCATCTACCACTATAACTCCTACACTGGCGTCGTGTGCCAACTAGGCAAGTAGGGTAAAGGAAGCAGCAAGCAGATAGGTAATGAATTTATCTAACACTAGACATCTCAAGTGTATCAATTCAAGCTTAAAAATTGCTGCTAATAGTCGCCATCAGTCTAAATGATTTTACAGCAGGACAGATGACACTCCTAATCTTTCCTGTGCATCTCTTGGCGTTAGCATATGCCGGGTCACTTCAACAATACTCATCTAATCTCACCAGTAAACAATCTCTCTGCTCTATCATCCCTCGCTATCACAACTATAAGCAATCTGTCTGCTCTGCCATCTCTCGCTACCACAGCTACTATTAGAGGCAGCATTCAGTCCAGCGTCCACTTACCGGCAAACTGGCCAACTAGCAAACACATCAAAGATAACA
>NC_059268.1:8099183-8114183 GCF_017591435.1 Portunus trituberculatus | reverse complement strand
GTGTGTGTGTGTGTGTGTGTGTGTGTGTGTGTGTGTGTGTGTGTGTGTGTGTGTGTGGTTGTGTGAGATAGATAGATAGATAGATAGATAGATAGATAGATAGAGAGAGAGAGAGAGAGAGAGAGAGAGAGAGAGAGAGAGAGAGAGAGAGAGAGAGAGAGAGAGAGAGAGAGTACACTGCAGTTAATAGGTCCTGGTCATGGTCTGTCTAAGTTATGGTACAGTGAGGCAGAAGAGAGCGCGTGACATACTATCCCCTATGCTCTATCACTCTTCTGTTTAGCTCAGTCTCAAGACGAATAGAAAACAGAACACTGGCTCTGATTTTGAACATGTTCTTCCTATGACAAACACTAAAAAGTAAGTGAAGGAAAAAAATATAACAAGAGGGAGGAACGACCCGAGTTGCAATGAAGCGGAGTAAGGTTGGTGAGAGGCACGGGGAGGATTCACAGACCGGCCTAGTGACAGTGGCCCCTCGACTCCTTGGCAGAAGAGACCACAAGAAGATCCATTAGTATCAGATATCCTTGACACCAACGACACTATTGACAACTTTCAGCGTCTGCAAGAGATTAGCAGTAGTCATATGATATTGACTTGCACGCATGCCACACATACAAATTACTGTTCCCTTATATTACAACGCAGGTAACGAAGGATCAAATAAAGACATGAAATATAATGTCCTACTGGAAGGAATACCAAAAACCACAGAAAGAAGATGGATAGATGAGAATAAGATGAAGCTTTAGTCCTTTATTGAAATCATAAAAACTGTCTCTGACTTTATGAAGAGCTCGTGATGACAACATTCAGTAACCAGGACCAAACCGAGACACTTCAGTACCGAAGCCCAGCAGGCACAGCACAGTCCCGGCATGGTGCATTAGGGGTGTTATGAACCTGTAGTGTAGCAATGAGCGATGGAATCTAAAAAGAGAAGAACGCCATGCTGAGGTTTTGCAATTTTCCATGGCTGCCGTAAGAGAGAGAGAGAGAGAGAGAGAGAGAGAGAGAGAGAGAGAGAGAGAGAGAGAGAGAACCCATGTCTATGCATCCACCAGCAGACAGCGTGCACTGCCAAGAATTAGGGAACAGGTCATCTCACACAGCGCCAGCAGACCCACCGCACTAATCGCTTTCTCCCGCCTTCAGGATCTTGCATAATACTGCAAAACTGTACATAAAAAAGAAAGAAAACGAGTGAAAGGCAAAACTGGTATGGCTGGCTGACATTTACTACGAAACTTTTATTTGAGCATCCAGCAGCGGAATACAAATGAATTGCAAAGTGACTGAGTGATTCTGTTCTGTAGCACACGCAAGATTGGCTACAAGCAATAGCTACTGTTTTATTTGATCGCATTAGACTCATTACTGATGCAGTTGTAGTGTGTTGAACTTCTCCAGTGATAACTATCTTCTGTAGCAGTAACTATACATCTAGCGAATCATTACATGCAGCCACTTTGTACTACTGACCGATAGCCCGCCAGAGCAACGTAAAAGGATAAGTAAAGTATAGGGTGTCACTACAAAAGCCTTCATTTCAACAAAGAAAAAAGAGATAAGAGGCACGTCATATGAGGGAGCAACATCTACAAGTGTGCACACGTAGACTCAACTTCCCGAAAAACAAGTTTCCCTCCTTCCCTTCCCCCGTCTTCGCACGTAGCAAGGGGACGGGCGGCTTACGTGCCCCTGTTCCGGCCCGATGCCAGGCCTGCACCAAACCAGTTCCCGGGGCTGGTGAGCAGGAGGCCTCTTCTCCACGCCCTGCCGCATAGCCGTGACCTGCTAGCCGCCGCCGCGACCACCACCATGACACACAAGACACACAGGCACAGCAAAAGGTCCTTGAATCCCTTCCCACGGTGCAGGGCCAGAGCAAGGAAGCGGAGGAGACCCGACGGACGAGATGTTCCCATGCAAGAACAGGACACTGACTTATTACGTCCGCAGGTGGTGGTCCCGTTAGGCAGGTGGAGTGGTGGCGGTGGTGGTGGTGGTGAAGAGGAGAAGAGGCGCAGGGAGGAGAGTGGATGTGGTGGTGGGGAGGTGGGGAGGTGCAGAGAGAGAGAGAGAGAGAGAGAGAGAGAGAGAGAGAGAGAGAGAGAGAGAGAGAGAGAGAGAGAGAGAGAGAGAGAGAGAGAAAGGGTATGGGCTCGTTACTAGTCAGTCTCTCTCTCTCTCTCTCTCTCTCTCTCTCTCTACTACTACTATTATTATACAACAACAGATACTACTACTACTACTACTACTACTACTACTACTACTACTACTACTACAACTGTTACTTGTACGACTTGCGCCAGTTTACTAGTTCATCCAGCACTGCAGGTGTGCTGATACAAATCTTAGCGGGACTTCGTAATAAAACTGACTCGATAATTTCACTCAACCTGTAAGTGGTAAATCCATCCTGGGTCATCACTGCCATTCAAACTTATGATGTCACAATGATTAACTCTTTTTTTTCGCGACCATCTGTGTCCGCACCATAAACTACTAGCAGTGTGTTTGCCCCTATTCAATGTAACAGTGAAGAAACAAATCCATGCTGTATATACAATTCACACCTTTCTTTATCACACGAACCAATTGTTAATCTTTCGTGTGCCCTTAATAGTAATAAAAAGAGAGAGACTGGAAAAAAAAAGAGAGATGAAGAAAAAGATTGATTGTACCGATAAATACCACGTAAATGTCATCATCAACCTGAACACAATCGCTGCAATCAGACAACGGGGAACAATTTAGTGCAGTACGGGGACGCGCTGGCAACTCAACCCTTGTTTACATCAGCTGCGGCACGCATGCGCACCTCGATGGCTGGCTGACAGACTCCCTGACTGACTGGCTGCCTGCCTGATACAAGTGTTATCCTTTAAACAGTCAGCCGCCCCGACGCGTTTGTACCTGCTGTGGGTAGTATAAACAAAGGCCAAGAAAATTATAGAGAAAATTATAATCCATCTGAGCTTAGCAAATGTCAAGAGGCACGATGGGAGTGAATCAGTGGCTATTTCTTCCGCTAAATGACTCTCACTGGAGGCTGCGATGTATGAACTTTGGGTCAGGAGCCGCAGCCTTTACCCCGCCTGCCATCCGATCTTGTTAATAGCGTGCATAGGAATCGATGCCATCTTGCTGGAAGACTTCCTTGTTGGCTATCATAACGGCGGCGCCAGGAACAGTAATGATAGCTGTGGTGGTTGTGGTAGTTGTAGCAGTAGGGATGGTGCTGGTGATAGTAGTAGTAGTAGTAGTAGTAGTAGTAGTAGTAGTAGTAGTTTTTAGTTTAGTTGTTGTTGTTGCTGTAATAGTAGTAGTAGTAGTAGTAGTAGTAGTAGTAGTAGTAGTAGTAGTAGTAGTAGTAGTAGCAGCAGCAGCAGCAGCAGCAGCAGTAGTAGTAGTAGTAGTAGTAGTAGTAGTAGTAGTAGTAGTAATAGAAGTAGTAATGGTGGTGGTGGTGATAAATCTGATAAAATCTAATAAAATCTACCAGTCAACAACTTGTAGTATTTAGTTATCCATGAGTTCCCACACACGCAAAAGTACCGAATGCCCGTCTCGCACACGCCGCTGCTCGCCACTTCTCCACGGCAACACGCATGACCGAGCACTCACCAGGTGGAGGAACTCTGCTACAAACATACATACACACACACACACTCAACATTCTCCCTTGAACATTGCAGGGAATCTAAAAATAGACACGCCTGCCACACCTTTCTCTCACCTGAAACTCGGAAAATCTGGAATTATGACTGTGGTTACCTGGCATGCAGTACCTCTTAGCGAAACACACCTGCCTTAACGATAATAATGGTCTGGGAATACCTGCACTACAATCAGACGCCCTATTAACAACAGCTTCGCCCACACCGGTCGACACCAACTCCGTCACGGTCACTGGTCGAAGAAAGCATCTATTTTTTTCCTCCCAACCGATCCCCACGACCAGGTGTTTCCTTGTCCTTCCCCGCAATTAATGAATGTGCTCAGGTGTCAGCGCCTTGTTGCAACACACCAGAGACGGCACGTGTAGTATAGGAATAGTATTAAGACTCGTGTGTTTATGGTTTGTACGAGAGAGAGAGAGAGAGAGAGAGAGAGAGAGAGAGAGAGAGAGAGAGAGAGAGAGAGAGAGAGAGAGAGAGAGACTTAAAATGGAAAGAACTGTGGTTGAGAAATGGCAATATTTGTAATAAGAAAAGTAATATGTTTGAAGAAATGGAAAAATTATACTTTTCTTACGTATTCTGAAAATCTTAGGAAAATGTTATAATACCAGAAGGAAAAGTGTGCAACCACAAAATTGCTTAGTGTATCTCAGAGAATCAAATGTTAAAGGCAAAAAAAAAAAACTAATGAAAAACATGAAAATTTAGTTCCAGTTTTTCTCACACGAAAATTCTGACATTTCCCAAAAATATAAATTCATAAAAAAGAACGATGCAAGCAATCAAAAACTGAGGAAAAATATGACACGGACGACCAAATGATTTCAGTAAAAGTTATAAGAAGAATGAACAGTTACGGTCTGCTGGGAAGAAGGGATGTGTTCTGAGCTTAACCTGGGACGCGACACACGGCGATGATATGAACACTGTATCTTTGTCTTGGCTTATAAGTGAAATTGATGAGGAGGAAACACAAACACGGTGTCAAGCAACGACTTAATTTCTCTTGAAGATAACTGAGGAATCTGCTTCAGCCATTAGGATAAGTAAAAATAAGTAAGACCACAGATAATTAGGATAAGTAAGCCCTTTGGTAAGTAAAGATAAGTAAGGATAAGTAGCATAAGTAAGTATAAATAGGGACAAATAAAATAAGTAAGAAAAATAAACGTTAATTAAATAAGCAACGATAAATAAGATAAGAAAGATTAAAGAAAATAAATATGTTAAATCAATTGGTTAGTTTCCTCACAACCAACCTCCACTCACCTGCGTCACTCCCCCAGGTGCCTAATTATCCACGAAACCAGCAAGGGAACGCTCACCACAACCTGGCCTGGATTTAGTAAAGGGACGATCTAGACTTACTTTTGACAGACTGTGTTTATCTTACTGCAGAACTGTACCCGTGTGGAGATTGGAGTCTTGTTTAGGTGATTTCATGTGATTTTTCGTTCACTCCTCTGGTAGCATCTGTATTGCAGGAAAGGGAACGATTTTGATTCGCTTCTATCGTGGGAATCTTACTATCTTTCTTCTATTGTTTTACTTTATCTATTTCTATTTGATTTTGGATGGTTAGAAAAAGGAATTGATTTTTATTGTCATTACCATCAATATCATCAGATTTTTCATTCCCTCCTCTTTAAGCAGCTGTATTGCAGGTGAGAACACATGTGTGTATGTATGTGTGTGTGTGTGTGTGTGTGTGTGTGTGTGTGTGTGTGTGTGTGTGTGTGTGTGTGTGTGTGTGTGTGTGTGTGTGTGTGTGTGTGTGCACTTTGATTCGCTTCTATCTTGGGACTCTTACTAGTTTTTTTTCTATTATTTTATTAGTATATCTCTTTTTCATTTTCTTTTTTTTTGGATGGATGGAGGAGGGAATTGATTTTCATCGTTATCATCATTACCATTGTCATTACCCTCAACATCATCATCTTCTACGTTTCTACTGCAGGGAAAAACGTAACATAATACGAAATTCCTAACTTATTTTTGGCCAGCTATTCGTCTATTCCAGATCACTGCAGCAAAATTTATCTTATCTTTCCACACATGTAGTTGATGACTTTCCATTTTCTATAAGTGACTAAAGGAGAAAAAATGAAAATCCAGAGAACGCATTAAAACTTAAGCTCAATTTTCTATGACTTAACAAAAAAGACAACTGTAGAAAATTAAGATACATATATATAGTGAGTGGTAAAGACACACACGTTGAAGTTAAAGTATACTCTGCCTCAACGTGTTTCCCTACCATTCACTTTACACAAACACGACAACCACAATCTTCACCATCACCCTCACGTTCACCATCACCCTCACGTTCACCATCACCCTCACCATCACAAGTAACGTGCGTTGTTCCCTGTACTGATGTCAACCTTCAGTCTCTCACCTTATCGCCACACTCAACTCCATATCACGAATATAAAAAATAACCTCCACGTCTCTTTATACTTGTCATACCTTCCATACACTCTCAATATCTTTCTCAACTCCTTCAGGACTGGCACGCTTTTTTACCATGAGTTTGGGGTATGATTAGACGATTTTATTTATATTGTGAACTAATCTGTGAAGGTCAGAAGATTAATGGCCAGAGTCTTAACTATTTCAATCCCCACATAAGTTTCTGAAGCTGTATAAAGTCGCCAAATAGCAAGCAGGATGAATATGGAAACGCGTCATGGTACTGGAGGGGTTAAGGTCACCAAAACAACCAATCACTTTCCCTGCTTTCACCACTAAAGTGACCTTTTTCGCAACCACCACAAGCTATTTCCACTTGATCATTTTCAGTAGGAGCATCAGTGGCATCAACATCATCATCAGCATCATTGTTATGCATCACTGGGTTGAGAGTGAACAGTGAGGTGTGGATTATTAAGCAGTTAGAACACTATTATTGACATGATAGAGAGAGAGAGAGAGAGAGAGAGAGAGAGAGAGAGAGAGAGAGAGAGTCTGTGCGTGTGTGTATCCCTGTTTTCCCTCTCTAGTGGGAATCTGGCTGGGTAGGAATCGCTCTTCTCGACACCCTTTCATCCCGCTTCTTCCTTCCCTGCAAGCCGCCTCCTCCGCATCACCTCGCCCCTCGGAGTTTTCCATCTTCCTCCCCTTTCCCTCTCCCTTCCTCCTATATATATACCTACTTTTTTCCTTCCCTCCCTTCGCCTAATACCAGCTCCTATTGATTCCTTTGTTAAACTGCCAATAGTCATTTCCCTTTTCCTCCTTTATCTCTACCTCTTCCTCTCACTCCTCTTCCACGTCCTCCTCCTGCTTAGTGTGCTCTTTTCCTCTCCTTTTCTCTCGTTCCTTTGTATTACTTTTTGGTTTTCATATCAACACTCGCCGTACAATGATTTTTTTCTTCCGTGTGGTGATTGTGTTATTTTTTTCCATTTCGTTATAATGTGAGCAGAGGAAAAAATGATTTAATGTTAGTTTTTCTCATATCCTCCTGAGTTGGTGATATATTTCTCATGACAACGTACCAAGCCCTTCAATATTCTCCTTTGTTTAACTCTTCCTCCATTTCTGCCCAGCTCTTCCTCATTCTAACTCCTCCTCCTCCTCCTCCTCCTCTGCTGCTACCGCCATCGCCGCCGCCGCCGCCACCGCTGCCTGCTCCTCCTCCTCTTCTGTCTTTCCCCTTCTCACATATTTAGCTTCCTCCCCTCACCCTTCCTCTCATTCGTAATTCTGTCATACTCTCTTTTCCCCTTCTCGAGCCGGCTCCTTGTTTCCTCTTTCTCCTCTTGCTCCTCCTCCTCCTTTCCTTTTTTTTTTTTTATATGTATATATATTTTCCCTCTCTCTCCCTCTTCGTTTTCATGTTTCAAAATTTCCTTTTCCCCTTCTCCTTTTACTGTATATTTTCCTTCATTGTTGCTTTTTGTTACATGGTTCGCTCCCCTTCCTTTTATATTACTGATATTGAAAAGTGACGACTCCTAACGCTGTCAGTAATCATTTCCCTACACTTGCTTCACATTTATTCCCCTATACAGCTGTCCATACATGCTCGTGTCGTCACCTCGTCACCGTCTTACCAATCTCTGTTGAGGAGGCTTTCCAATAATCTAATGACGCAGGTTAGTGTATCCCTTCAAGAAGATTCGAAAGACACAGAGCGAAACTACTGTGGGATGAAAGGAAAGCTATAGACGTTGTAGTCTTTTGTTAATAGGAATGGACGTGTGTGTGTGTGTGTGTGTGTGTGTGTGTGTGTGTGTGTGTGTGTGTGTGTGTGTGTGTGTGTGTGTGTGTGTGTGTGTCCGATAGTAATTACTGGTAGGGGATGATACGTATACTGTATGCACAAAATCCACTCTTAATTGGAAAACATACCAATACTTGTGTGTTTGGGGAGCTAATAGTGGTGCTGGCAGAGACTCAAACCAGACAACAAATACAAATACACAGTTAAAATTTGAGAAAGACAGGTGTTAAGATAACGGAGACAACATCAAGACTGTTATGGTCAGGTAGCAAGACACCATCACAACAGGAGAAGAGAAAGAAAAGCAGGAGATGGATGTCGAAAGATAAGATTCAGGAGACACATTCTTCGCTTCACCCAGCTGCAATCAATCATTCTCTCCCACCGTGACGAAGGGCTGCAAAATGGAGGCTACAAAGTGGTGTTCTCATGGTGGTTCTTTACAGAGCATGCCAGCACGGTGCGGTGAGGCGAGGTGTGAAGACAAACCCAGTAAATGGAAGGAAGATAATAGAAGTTAAGATTAAAGCAGTATCAATTTGTGTAAGTGAGAGAGAGAGAGAGAGAGAGAGAGAGAGAGAGAGAGAGAGAGAGAGAGAGAGAGAGAGAGAGAGAGAGAGAGAGAGAGAGAGAGGTAACAGACACAAACGCGCGCACAAACACTCATAGATAGATAGATAGATAGATAGATAGATAGATAGATATTTTATTGACAACAAACCTGATGGAATACATAAGATGCATAAATACATTAACGCGCGCACACACACACACACACACACACACACACACACACACACACACACACACACACACACACACACACACACTGTCACTTCCTTAGTAAACGTATGTCTTTTTTTTTTTTTTTAATGCAAGAGGGAAACTTACCATTGGCTAGTTTCCCTCTTGCATAAACACACACACACACACACACACACACACACACACACACACACACACACACACACACACACACACACACGTCTGCTAAGGAAGTGACACTAATAAGCACAAAATAAGACCACTCTGCAGTTTCACGATACCAAAACAACATCAATATAACAAAATACCCAAGGAAGCAAACGAGTTTCTGAGTAGAACAAATTTAATGACCTGATCTGTCTCACAAACATTAACAGGCCGGTGCATTTGTTCAAGTGAATTCAACGAGCATAAAATAAGAACATACGAATGTCACACTTGAATTTCCTGCTCGAATATACCTAAAAATCCGTGAATATATAAAACCACTTGCATATACCGTTGTCTGAAGGTGGAGGAGCGTGCTGGAGGATGAAGGGTGGATGGTGGAGGTAAGAAGGGAATACGGGATACCAGCACAGGGCACCAAGCGGGAAGGAGAGCAACAGAGGTGGTCGTATATATGTGGAAGAGTCGAACGTACCTTTTGTCTATGGATGGAAGAGGTGATTATAGGGAGTGGAATGCCTGAGAGGATCAATTAGGGAGATATGGAAAGACAAAGGTGGAAGTATGTGTATAAAAAAGAGCCAGACGGTGTGTAAACGTGTGGAGAACAGTTCTGGATTTGGAGGTGAAAGGGAGAGCAGTGAAGTCGCCAGGTGAGAGGTGGAAGAGCTGAAGTGGAAGTAAGCAGTAGTGTCAGTCGGGTTCTGAATGCATAAGTAATAATTTACCGGTAACATCAAACCACAAAACCGCACCTACTCATATACTACTTAAGCTTCATTTCAGTATCACACGCATAGGGGCGTGACGCTCCTCCTTACCACACCTGCACCCAGCCACGGCCAGGCACGCACACATGGACTGAAAGGGCAGTGAGGGAGGATTCACACGCAAAGGAGGAGACTGAAGCATGTACCACCACCACCACCACCACCACCAGGAGTGACATGCAGAATCACCAGACCAGCGATGAAAAGTTTGCCGTATATTTAAGCTTTTCTGTCAGACTCGCTAGAATGACATGACGTTTTGGCGGGCAGTCTTGACTCCTTCCTGCGTTGTGTTGAAACTTGGTGGTAAAAAGGACGCGAAAGATATGCATGTACAGTCCTGACCGCAAGTAACATCGCGGATCTTGAGACAATGAAAAGGGGGAAAACATTACTGACTATTGAATTTAAATGTTTGAAATCTATGACTTTATATCTGGTCCATAAGCGCAAGTCTCAAAGAACGTAATCTGGTTAAACTTAAAAAACGATACTTATCCCTCGCTTTTTTGTTCTAATTGATCTACATACGAATATATAACAAGTTTGAAAATATCTATGATACTGCGTAAGCCTTTTGAAATGTACATATATGAGAGACGATTTATTAGAGACCTGCCCGAGGGTACAAATCGTTAATAGAACCTGACATCATCACGAAACAATTATTCTGAAGTCTCGAAATGGTAAAGTGACGTATAATGGTTGCATTTTTTTCCCCTCTCTCTCTCTCTCTCTCTCTCTCTCTCTCTCATCAGGAAGGGTTGAAATTCATAAGACGCCCTCCGGCACCAAGTCAGTATATAGATTCTCCTTTCCTCTCGCTTTGCTTCCCTCTCGCTCTGCCCCATACACCGTCCCCTTTCCATTAACTTTCTCCTGCCCTGCACCACCTTTGCAGTTACTAGTTCCCCTGCTCTGTTCCTTCTCCTTACCTCTCTCTCTCTCTCTCTCTCTCTCTCTGCTCCTTCTTCACCTACCCTTCTTCCAATCTCTTCCCTCTGCGCTCAGTTCTGTTCCTTCAGTTCATTTGTGTTACATCCCTTAGGTGGAAACTGAGAGGGCCAGAGGAGGTGCGTAGCCAAAAAGACGCAGGTGGCTTCCTTCTCTTTATGGCAGCTTATCTCAGGCCACCAAGCGCTCCTCGAAACCAAGGTCAATTTCCTCTAAGAGTTTACGGTCAAAATAAAACAAAAGTACGGAGTTGTCCAAATACCTCGCCACCTTTAAAATGACGGAAAAAATCGGAGAGAGAGAGAGAGAGAGAGAGAGAGAGAGAGAGAGAGAGAGAGAGAGAGAGAGAGAGAGAGAGAGACTGTGTGTGTGTGTGTGTTTCGATTCATTAACAAGATAAAACAACAAAACATAAGAAAAATAAATACACGTTGGAAAAATATAATCACATAACCTGACCAGCTAACGTAACGACAAAACTGTAGCAAGAGACAGACAGTGGTAGCGGCGGAAGGCAGTCTAATTAAAACGGACAGAGACAGCACAGGCCGAGAGGGTAGTGGAGGGTGAGCCGTGAGAAGTAACTGACAGGGCGAATTCATGCAGTCGTCACACAGCACTAGTAGGGACAATAAGAGCCAGGGACAAAATGACACTTCATCATAAGGAGCCACGCGCGAACGCAGGGACACGACACAAACTTTGGTAATAGATGCTGACTATGGGACCACATTTGTATATTCTTGCTCTGTTTCACTTATATTTCTTCCTATGATCTCGTTATTACAGCATCAGAATTTGTAGTCATGTCAATCAATCTTCTTCACTTTGGATACAACAATAACTACTCCATCTTTCTCATCACAGCTAGTCATGGTGAGTGTAGATAGAACGCTGAGATGTTTGAGAATACGAGTCTAGTTTCATTTTAGATTGACTTAGGTTACAGTTAAGGTATGTCAAGAGTAAATTATTCACTGTATAGATCCTACATACCACCAGTTTTCTTTCTCTTCTGCATATTGTATGTGTCTTACTTTAGATTGCAGGACACTACAGTAGAAAAAGCCTAGCAATGGACCACATATCTAATACACCATGTCAATTTTTCATGCTTTGTATCGTATTACAAGGCACATGCAAGGAAGTAAAGAAAAGCCATCACTCCAAGACAAGAGATTTTCTTTGCCTTTTCCCTTAATCTCTTAATTTTCTGCTATTTTTTCTATCATTTATTTCCTGTTCTCTTTCAACACGTACCAGGAAAACCAAAGCCGGAGCAAAGGTACATCCTTGAGACAATTAGGTGGTTAAATCGAGCGGCGTTTCCGTTTAGCTGAGTTTATGATGCATCGCTAGTCAAGTTCAAATTACACACTGCTCATACACGTGTTCCACCGTGTTCCTCTCAGGCCAGGGAAGGGAAGGATTGCTATGTAAATCCACCAGACGCCTCAGACTGTGGGTAATGCAAGCTGGATTATTATGTGCTTTGCAATATTTATTCACCGAGGAGTATCGTGCGCATCATACAGTGTCTAACGCAACTCTTGGAAACTTAGATTATATTGCATGATTATACTATTGTGAGTGAGATACTGACTTGTATTCTTTTTTATTTGTTGGCGTTTTATTGACCTACATAAAGTAAAGGTCAGTGGCATTCAAGTCTTACTATATGACTTGAATACTACAATACTATTGTTGCTACTACTACTACTACTACTACTACTACTACTACTACTACTACTACTACTACTACTACTACTACTACTACTACTACTACTACTACTACTACTGCTACTACTACTACTACTGCTGTACTACTACTGCTACTACTGCTGCTGCTACTGCTGCTGTTGCTGTGCTGCTGCTGCTGCTGCTGCTGCTGCTGCTGCTGCTACACTGATAACAATAATAATGCAATGGTGCTGCAACTGGCTGGCTGCTGCTGCTGCTGCTGCTGCTGCTGCTGCCACCACACACTGCTGCTGCTGCACCACAACTGCTGCTGCTGCTGCTGCTGCTGCTGCTGCTGCTGCTGCTGCTGCTGCTGCTGCTGCTGCACCACTGCTGCTGCTGCTGCTGCTGCTGCTGCTGCTGCTGCTGCTGCTGCTGCACTGCTGCTGCTGCTGCTGCTGCTGCTACTACTGCTGCTGCTGCTGCTGCTACTACTGCTGCTACTACTGCTACTGCTACTACTGCTACTACTGCTGCTGCTGCTGCTACTACTACTACTACTACTACTACTACTACTACTACTACTACTACTACTACTACTACTACTACTACTACTACTACTACTACTACTTCTACTACCACACTGCCTTCAGCCTTTATCATTAACGTTCGTACTAGCAACAACTACTATTACGTTAATAACACTAACTTATATCAACAGTAATAAAAATCATAATAAAACCTCCCATCAATCATTCCCCACATGCTGCATAAAATATTAAAATAATTACAATTTATTATCAATTTCCCGAATAAATTTTTCCTTCCTCCTCCCCCCTCCCGTCTCCTTATATATACAAATGTTCAATAACTCACAGCGTACATGTACAACAGGAAAACCTAAATTACTGGTGTTTGCCATGACGTGTTGCTTTCCCTTCCTCTCCATGCTCTGAACCTCCGTCACAGAGTCCACGTCAAGGTAAGTTAAAAAAAAAGAAGAGAAAAAAAGGATAATGAAGAAAAAGGAATAAGAAAAGAAGGGGTAATTTAGTTCTTGCAACTTTCTCCTTCCTATGACCTGAGTTCTGTAAAGAGGAAAGGAAGAGGAAAAATGTGGCAGGAAGAAACAGGAATAGGAAAATAAGGGAAAATTTGATATCTGGAAATTTCTTCTTTCTGTGACTTGAGTTCTTTTAAGAGGGAGGTCAAAATACTTAATGGGTACTTCTTTCATTTTCTGCCCCTTAAACTAAGACGCTCGTGCAAAAAAAGGATAAAAAATAGTAAAAGAAACGTAACCATAATAAATGACCATAAATGAATGATGAATGGAAAGAGGAACTAAAATTAACTATACGATAAAAAAAAAAGGAAAATTAACCACATGGGGGAGGAAATAAAAATTCGTTATTCATATAGCTCTATTTTCCTTGTACACGTAAATCACCACCATTATCACCACCATTATCATTACCACTTCCACCGCCACCACCACCACCATCAATCCCATCACCACAGACCAGAACGAACAAACAATCTCATCAGTTTTAACCATAGTACACGCACACAAGAGAGAGAAAGAGAGAGAGAGAGAGAGAGAGAGAGGACAGCTGATCCTACGCCTTCTTCAGCACTTACCAGCTTTCCAGAACCGTCAATGCTGTTCCCGGAAATGCAAAATATGAAGAATAAAAAAGAAAAAAACGAGTAAATAGATAAAATAAAATGGAGTACGTTGGGGTAGCCTGGTTGATGTAGTATTTTTTTTTTTTTTTCCTGTTGTGGTTTTGAGATAAATAAATAATTTCAGAACGTGTGTGTGTGTGTGTGTGTGTGTGTGTGTGTGTGTGTGTGTGTGTGTGTGTGTGTGTGTGTGTGTGTGTGTGTGTGTGTGTGTGTGTGTGTGTTGCTTTTTCGCTTGTTACTTTTGCATCTAGTGACAAGGTCAGATATGTTTTTTTTTTTTCACTTCCTAGCTTTTCGTTTTCTTTTTCCCCTATTAATTCTTATGCACAATCTCTCTCTCTCTCTCTCTCTCTCTCTCTCTCTCTCTTACTGAATAAATATAAGAGAGAGAGAGAGAGAGAGAGAGAGAGAGAGAGAGAGAGAGAGAGAGAGAGAGAGAGAGAGAGAGAGAGAGAGAGAGAGAGAGAGAGAGAGAGAGAGAGAGTAGAAAAAAAGCTTCCATTCTTCTTAGGGGGAGGATGCATTATTAACGAAATCGATAGAGAGGTAGAAGAGCAGGAAGTGTGTGGAAGAGGAGGAGGAGGAGGAGGAGGAGGAGGAGGTGGAGGCAGATGGGGAGGAGGTAGTAGTAGTGGTGTTGGTGGTGTGGGCGAGATTGGGAGACAGGGAGCGCCAGGAGAGAGAAGGTATTTGACAGGAGGGCAGGTAAGAAACAGGTAAGAAAGAGGAAGTGTAGGAGAAAGGACAGGTAAGAAAGGCTGATATAGGTGGTGAGAGGAGACAAAGTGGAGGAAAGGAAGGCCAAGACAAACAGAACATAGAAATTACAGGCACAAGATTCAAATATGCATGCATTTATACACCTTTTCTCCTATTCATGCATACATACATACATCCACACATACAAGTATACATACACATTGGTAGTGATCATCATCAATAAACCCCTGTGATCATGTGTTCTCTCTCTCTCTCTCTCTCTCATTTCAGGGTACCTATTCAGTATACACCATTTCAATTTAGCATTTTTACATAAACTCAAAACGTAAAAAAAGAG
>NC_059268.1:8086683-8094183 GCF_017591435.1 Portunus trituberculatus | reverse complement strand
AGGCATACTTAGAGCAATATTATTTTATTTCTTCTCAATTATTCTGAGATGTGCAAGTCTCGGCCGACCATGACATCCCAGGGTTCCAGCTAGGCCCAGAATTACAGTAGTCAAAAGTGTAGCAAATGGCATTTTAAAAGGAGCCATTTCTGAAAATGTGTAGCCAACCAAATTATACCCAACTGCATTTTCCAGGAGCCAATTTGTTGATGTTGGAGGTATCGTCTGCATAGCTCGCTTCCATGACGTCACGGCCAGGATTTCCGCGGCGCATAAATTATGAGGTCGTGCGACGGTGAAGAAATCGTCGGAGAGAAGCAACGTGGGGATAACGGGCGGTGTGGGGTCCTTGCTGTTCACTGCAGATCGATCTGAGGAGGATTATATCAATCACTTTGCCACACAGATCTTTTTAAAAGCTAGGCGCCATTTTTTTCACCGTATGGGTGTCACTAGGCGCCAACTGAATTTTTTTCGCAATTGGCGACATTGGCGAACGGTATCTGGAACCCTGCATCCAGCTGATGCCCAATACACAATTGCATGTTGCATTTCATAACCAGGAGAGTTCATGAACTGACAGACAGAATGCATGCACCTCTGTACTTGTAATATAGCATACTAATCTAAAAATGATCTTTTATTGGCCAAGGACTAAATTATGGATTGCGTAGATTGCAGTGTAGCGTCAAACCACGCACATCACAAAGAAATTGAATACTCACTAAATTTGGGATCCAATGTATAGATTCGGCATTAAATATTATAGAAAGGAATTCCAGAGTTCAAATAATTGATCCGATATGGTATGGTGTCTGTTTTGGAATGAAGCACCACATGCATTCGAATATGCTCTGAATTATGTAATGTTTTAAAGCCAGTCATTTCAGTTATGGCTGCTACGTGTGACGACGGGTGTGTTGTGTCATTAACTGGTTGATCACGTTATCTTTCTGCAAGACCAAGTGAAGTTATTGAGGATTCTCAGCGACCAAGAGCAAGTGAATATTTTTTCAAGTGCCTGGTAATTGTCTAATGCTGTATTTTATCTGTCTTTTATTATAAATCATTTAATTTTTTGCTGATTTATCTCCATCCAAAACACTCTTCATCCCCACGTAACCCCACAAATTCGTTGAGATTATTTACTTTTCAGGTGAATCTATAAAGGTATGTGCGAAAAATTGGGAAAGAATAGATAATAAGGTGGAGAAAAGACCCTAGATAATTACTGTAAAGAATGTCCATTTCAAAACAAACTGCTACTCGGAAATGCATGCACATGATGAAATACCTGTCCTGCTTGCACACACACACACGCACACACACACTACCTGTCCGTATGATAGCGGAATTAGTAATAACTCGATGCTCATGGTACTTTATTAATTGGACTGGTGGTGATAGTGGTGGCAACTCTCACTACAGGTAGTGGTGGTGGTAACAAGCACTCTGGTTGAGGTAGCGGTGGTGATTGTAATGGTCATATGAACAACTATTCCTGGCAGCCGTACGTGGTAATGAATATTCCTGGAGATATGATCGTGGAGGCGAGACACATCACAGGGTCACACAATAGTATCTGTGACGGTGGCGGTGGTGTAAGCAACAACCATTATAAACAGGTAGGCAGGCAGCCAGGACAAGTATGGAGTGGAGGAGGAGGAGGAGGAGGGGGAGGGGGAGCATGCCGCGTGTTCCCATGGCGGGTGTTGTTAGCAGGCTGCAGGGAAATGAACCACTTCCGCTCAGCCGAATATCCCGTGACAGGGCCACGAATGTTGCTGTCACTTCCGCACTAATCCTTTCCGACCGGTGCGTTACATAAATCCACAAATCCGCTTTCCGATCAATACACACACACATGCCAGATATCTTTCATCCTACCTGAACAAAATTTCCACCGCCGCTCGCACACTGCTAATTGTAGGGCTGGCTATAACGACCGCTTCGTGCTACTCACTAACTGCGTAGCTCAGACTGACCTGTGTATTTCTTGAAAGAGAACCTCACCAAACAGGTCTTACAGAGTTGTACTTCTTAAAAATATTCTTATTTAATATACGCTAAATTATCTTTATCTGTGTGAATGATAAACTGATGATAATTTGCATATATTTTCATTAAGAATCATAAATAGGTTTCATATTATATCGTAGCACATTTTCTTTCTATGAGATGACTGGTTTGGTTCGTGGTGGTGGCAGCCATCTTCTGATCCCACTAATTTTAGAGTCCATGAAAACTACAATATGTTGTCCTATACCTTCAACTAAAGCAATACAACTATAGATTCTAGCATTTCATGACAGAATCTAATTTTCTTTTTTATTTTTTATCAGGGACATGTAAGGTAAGGTCAGTTCAATAATCTTATATTTATTACTAATATTTTTAAGGATGATAAGTGTGTTCTATCTTGCTTCTTTGAATAAACAGAAGAGAACTTTCATCTCGACAGTTTACGATTTATCTTAACTTCCTACATCACAAACATCAATTGAAATAACTTGTTCTCTCAATGTTATTGAATGAAATTTAGATGCCACTATTTTTCTACAAATAACGAGAGTTAAGTCACGTTCTGTTATGATTCTAGAGGGAAAAATGATCATTCAAGGACTGGAACAGTGACCATGCATATAAACATCTCGCTGCGTCACTTGTGTTCAGGCGTGGCAAGTCGAAGCTTCGCTCGTGCGCTTCCTCCCCTGCCTTGATTTGTGATGGTGAGCAGCAAGGAAGATGGGGTTCCTCTGTATTCCTTTGTGTATAGACTTGGGTGTGTATGCAGTACCTATTCGCAAAGGGTAAGGATCTTTGTTTTGTACACTGATGTTAATAGGATGGTGTTAAAGGAATTGTGATATAGGTGAATGTTGACGTAGCCACAAGCTCCACTCGTGTATCATATAGTTGCCATAAGGCCACAGCAGCTCGAAGGACGACTTGTAGTCCTGAATATGGGACGCTTATTATTTGGCATAATTTTCTACGTGTCCAGTGTGTTAGGCGGGCCGTTATGTAGTATACTGTGAAATCCAAAATTGATTTTTTTCCATCGCATAATCGTAGTGACTTAACATTACGTGAATCATATCCATAGCCTGTATCGTGATGTATTTCGATTAATTCGAACTGAGGTTCCAAATTTATTTAATGTCAGATTATAGTTATCGTTTTGCAGCGATGAAATTGTATGTGATGAGCGTGTACGTGCGAGTTATCATGTTGACTGGCGAACAAATGACAGCGTTGTTTGTCATATGTACCACGATCCTGGCTGTGTGTGCGCGCGTGTGGGGTAGTAGTAGTAAGGGTGTTGATGTGTGAGAGAGAGAGAGAGAGAGAGAGAGAGAGAGAGAGAGAGAGAGCATTGTATTTTATCTCAGAATCATATACATAAATTAAAACAATTCTGGTTTCACCACGACTGAAAGTGATGGCGGTGAGACGCTGTATGGATGGACGCCAGAAGGAAGCCGGAGGGCACATACATAGGTGAGCACCATCACCGTAAACCAATATACTTTGACGGCAAATTTAGTGAATCATAATAACAACGAGAAAAAATAATAGTAATAATAAAAACTGTTATCATCAGCTATCGTAATAAATATATTTCAAGCCTCATAACATCAATCATAGCCATGGGGGGAGGCAGGGAGGGACAGGGAGGTTGCCAAGACCGTTAATTATAATCATAAAAAAAAAGGAGCCTGTATCTGCAATGATTACAAAATCCTAATTAAATTTTAATGCTGTAATAATAATATAATTTTGAAGTCAATCCCAAGGCTGGATGAAGGATTTTTGTTCATTATAATATAAATGGTTCGTCAGCTCAATTGTCTTTTACTATTTGTTTGTCAGTTTGTCTGTTTGTCTGGCTTATCGCCCATGTCTGTTTGATTGCACGTTGGCTACACACACACACACACACACACACACACACACACACACACACACACACCATTTGGTAATTGTACGTACTTCATAGCAGTTTTGAAAATTTCTCCTTTGATATGGGAATGACGTGTGTGTGTGTGTGTGTGTTAGTCGTAGTAATAGTAGTAGTAGTAGCAATAGTAGTAGTCGTAGTAGTTCTTGATGTTGGTGGTGGTGGTGATGGTGAATGTGCTATTTGTGTTGGTGTTTGCATTGTTGTTGTTGAAGAAGGAACGCTAATAAAAATGAGAGAGCAAACGCGGGCGCGCACACACACACACACACACACACACACACACACACACACACACACACACACACACACACACACACACACACAGTCATTCTCTTATCACCTGTAGAATTGAATGAAAATTAAGATGTTCAAATGTGATCAACAAAAACACTATTATTGACCGTAAGAAGAAAAAAGAATAATGATATAACACACACCTGCATGTTTTTCTGAATACTTGGATTTTTTTTTTTTCCACTATTGAATATCTGATAAAATGAAAAGTATATACATTTCTCTTCTTAATCCCGAATATTTGTCATTCCAGAAGTGGTGGTGTTGTGATAGTGGTGTAATTGCTGCGGTAATGATGTGGTGTCGTCAATGGACAAGATCTGCATGACTTTGGATGGTGAGTGTAATGTCTTAGTAGTACAAATGTTAATAGTGATAATACAAGGTTACTAACTACGAGGCTGGGAAAAACACTCAATCATCCTGGGAAACTTGTATAACTCGTATATTTTTGTATGGTTGCTGAAAATTTGCGGGAGATTTGCTGCTTTCTGTGTGTGTGTGTGTGTGTGTGTGTGTGTGTGTGTGTGTGTGTGTGTGTGCGTGTGTGTGCGTGTGCGCCGTGATAACCACATCTTTATCTCCCTCTCAAACTTTGTCAATTACGTTACGTCAAGTTTACCATCGAACAGTTTGACTCCACTCCTACACACACACACACACACACACACACACACACACACACACACACACACACACACACACACACACACACACAGTCACAGTGAAAATAAACACGTTAATCAAAGTTCATTGGGTCACATTGGAGCTGTACGTATATGCCACGGCTTTGGTCCTTTTTTTTGTGTTTCGTTGTTGTTGTTTGTATCATCACTGGTCATAATTTTGGATGTAGCGTGTGGCAAGATAAGCTATTTATTCATTCGGCTATTGACCGCATACAGCGACGCGTGTGTGTGTATTGACGTCAAACAGTTTGCAATGCATGTATGTATGTATGTACTGACTTATGCCACATCCTGATCTCTCTCTCTCTCTCTCTCTCTCTCTCTCTCTCTCTCTCTCTCTCTCTCTCTCTCTCTCTCTCTCTCTCTCTAGACGGTTTACAAAAGTATTTTTATTACACCACCATTTCCTTTTATGTCAGTCTTGTCTGTTTTTCATCTCTGGATTACTACTATGTTGCCTCGATTTTCTGTCTGTTATCAGTTTTAAAGTCATATACGTATACAGTGTTGTATATGCATTATGAAGTCTGCCTCTCGTGGTGCAGTAAACTCTGGAACTACTTATCTGTTTTTGCATTTCTATCTTCCTATGACCTGCATTCAGTTAAGGAGGAGGTTTCAAGACATTTATCCTATTCTTCTGGGTGACACTCTCGGACCTGCTCGGAGACTGGCATCTAAATGGGCATTTTTTTGTTTAATAATTTTTATCTTTGGCCAGATTTTACCTCTTACATGAAAAAAAATATATATTGAAATGTTTTGCTCTTTGCCTCCTATGCATCTCTTGCCAGTGTTACTATTCGCTTCTCAGGCAGCTCGTCCCGTTTATTTCAATCTTCATGTGGTACCATTTTCGGTGCATATTTCTTATTCTTTCTATGTTATCTTTGACCGTTATTAGCAAGTCAGGAATATGTAATGACGATAATAACCATATATTTGGAAATTCCTCGTTGAAATATGGATCTGTAAACTTTTCACCCCACTTGTGTCGGTAAAATAAGAGGAACTCCCATCTTTTTTTGCGTCTTTATTGAAAATTTGAGAACTTGAACTGATGCTAGGTTTTTTGGGACACTTAATACTCATGCTGCTCTCCAGTGATAAATTCAGGATGACTAGTGATCTAATAAAAAGAAAGAGTTATTTGCTTCCACAATGTGTCTTATTTTATGCAGCTGTAATTTTATGAGGATGGGAGTATTGTGGTTATCTCTACGTTAGCCAGATGTATATTGGGTGCAATGATTTGTCTTTTCTGCAGTTGTAATGAGGATGGGAGTATCGTGGTACATCTCTACGTTTGCCAGTAGCATAGAGTAGACATCACACAGCTTCAATATAAAGGCAAGAGGAGAATTACGAGTTGCCTTAGGATTTAACTCTGTCCTTTCATGCTTTTGACTTGTAGTATATACGTTTTCATTCCTGTTAAGGATGCAAGAATGTAATGCGTCAAACTTTCGTGGTGTTCCTGATGTATTTCTTGCAGCTATAACTATTCTGATCGGACCGTGGAATAAGATTAATAAACAGAAATAGTCACTGGGTCTTGTTTAAGTTGAGTTAAATGATTGCCACCATAGTTTCAGAATAAAAGAAAATTTAACACCAATCCAAAACCGAAATATATGATGAACATTGAATAGATACCTGATGGGAAAAAAAAAAATCAAAATCTAATAGTGACATGATCTACAGTACCTTGGTGTGGTGATCGTCTAGGACCCTCTTAAAGATTCCTCATTAGGTTTACTATATCATACGAATGAATCTCCCAAGTATGGTGAGTCTTAACTATTTATTATGCTGTCGGCAACTCATATATTGCTGCAGGATGTCGGGGATGCCTCCTCACATACCTGAAGATTTTGTGGGGAGCGTGTAACCACCACCTCTTCCTCAACCGCCATCACCTTCCGATCCCAACGTTCAGCATATGAAAACTTCCCTTCCTCCACTCGTTTGTCATTTGGTTTCATTTATGTGTCATTTAGATTCCTTGTAAGTCATTATTTAATTACTTACTACCTAAGGATAACAAAGTAAACAGGAAAAGAAAATGCATGATTACCAAAATTGAATTAACGTTGGCATTGGTATAAGTTTTATTTCTCCACTTTATTCATCAAGCAATCTCTAGTTGTATTCAAAAAGCCTCGAACACTCGTAAATGTATGGAGTCTGTGAGGAATGCGTGGTGCTTGAGGACTCGGTGGAGCTCGTACCTTATAGTTTGGACTCCATCGTGATTTGCCACACATGAGCTATGGAGGAAGCTTAATGAGTGACGTTCATGGTTTTCCATTGAATTTCCGTTTTTGGTTGATGTGCCAAAAAATTCTAAATCTCAAGTAAGACAAAATAACCTTGAAGAATTCGTTTTGTCTCTCCGCGGCTATCACACCTTTCTGTGTCAAGGTTGTAACTTAATCATATTATTGTATTATGTGCATGCTGTAATGGTGGTAGTATTTGCGTGTGAGTGAGTGAGTGAGTGAGTGAGTGAGTGTGTGTGTGTGTGTGTGTGTGTGTGTGTGTGTGTGTGTG
>NC_059268.1:8054183-8081683 GCF_017591435.1 Portunus trituberculatus | reverse complement strand
TAACCAGAGACAACGCTGTATTATTCATGATTCCTATATGGTTTTCGCGTGGAAGCTGTTTGTGGTGGTGGTGTAGTGATGGTGGTGGTGGTGGCAGCGGTGGCGGCTCACGGCTTCGCGGTTGTGTGGCGTGGCTCGACGTAGTTGCCATATGTTACTTTCTATTTCCCTTATTCTTCGTCTACTCGAAAAAAAAAAAAAAAAAGGAAGCCGGCCTCACTGTTCAGTCTTCCCGACAGAGGGAGTGTCTCAAAGAGCGGGCGGGAAGTGGAAGGAGGGGGATCAGCTGGCGGCATCGCTACTGAGGATCGTCATGCTGAGATGAATGCTGTGACTTGAAATTCAGGGAAGGTATGATTATCATTTACTCTTCGCTGTTTATGAGGCACGGTTCCTATATCCATGGCTAGGCTGGGAGAGTGATGGCGAGGAGTCACGCAGGGGAGGGAGCTATGGGAGGCACTGCCCGTGGTGAGCAGTGGTGCGGCTCGGTTTGGCCAGCGAGAGCGTATCGCAGACATTAATATGTTATTTCAAGGTTACATCTGAGCCTCGCCATCCTGCGGTTGTCGTGGCGGCGACTACGGGGCTCATCTCAGCAGCGTCCAGACCCTCTCCGGCACTGAGGGTGGCGGCGCCGGTGCCGTACAAGGCAGTAGGGTGGATTAGCTAGCAAGTGTTGGGAGGGAAACAAAACCTTACATGCAGATAGACTAGAATCGGCAGAGTGGCAACCTTTCGCCCGGAGACAAGCAGACGCCCCAACCCTTTTAAAAATTCAGTTGCCACTAAATTTATTTCTGTAATTTATATGCAGTTTTAGAGGCTCATCCTTTAGCTATAGTGATGCGGAGTTTTATGAAGAGAATTATGCACGTAACGAATTCTCATGTTTTAACGAAAAATAATACACTGTAATTTATTAGGAGATAGAGGAATAATAGCTGGGAATTGGGGTCGTATCTGTTGGCATTTCCCGCTAAAACGCTGAAGGGAAAGTTTAATTGGTGGGGCAGCATTGTGTAACGGATTTAGGAGGAACTCTCCAAATAAAACAGGCTGATCAGTTCCAGACAGCAGTGTATGAGACCACGCGGGACACCTACGCCCCGACCCGCTGCCCTGGGAGTGGTGGGGGCAGCGGGGCTAAATAAGGCCTTCTCACGTGTTTCCGGCGTCGCGGCCCACACAGGGAGGGTGTTTGGTGCTCATATGACGCTCGGCAGGCACCGATCTGGCTTTGTTGGGATGGTGTAATTATCATCACCATTATTGTTGTTATTAGAACTACTACGAGTATTATGGTAGTAGTGTTAGATGCAGTTGTAATAGAAGTTGTAGCAACAATGGCATTGGTAGTAGTAGTAGTAGTAGTAGTAGTAGGAGGAGGAGGAGGAGGAGGAGGAGGAGGAGGAGGAGGAGGAGGAGGAAGAGGAGGAGTGCATAAGAACATACGGCATGCTGCAAGCCAGGCACTCCAAGTACAATATTCCCAGTATATATCTATACACTTATCCTCTCCATACACCGACTTATCTAATCATTCATGCCTGTTTAACCAATATTATATGTAAAAGGTTTTATCTCCTTTCGTAAGGGATATTACTCATCCCTTTTATCTCTGTAGTCATTCTCCTATCATCCGACACTCGCAGATCTATGTCGTTCCCGCAATGTGGAGACCAAAACTCCAGAAGTGCAAGCCTTGTCTTCGTACGTACCGAATGACTTTGCCACAGTGTCAGAGCTTCATCAAACAATAGAAAATGATGGTTACCCATAAATATACCTGATAAATGTACCTATACTTTTTTTTTATTGAGGAGGCAGTAGACACCTGCCGAAACGAGAATGACTCCCAGTGAGGTCTAATAGCACTGGTTCAGGGGTGCTGTGAACTTTTCATTTAAGCCAACACTGAACGTTTCCTTTGTGTCTCAACACAAGGGGGCAATCACAGCCTGCCCTCTAAAGAAAACTCCCATCTTTCATACAAAACTACATGCATCTAACTACACATACATTCTTCACGCAATATTTAAAATTGGGAAAAGGATGACTCCTACCACCCTCGGGTCTTCTTCCAACCACGTTTCTTGTAAACTGTTTGGGTCCCCATTCTATTATTCCAGTTTATGTTGCCCTTGGCTGGGTTTCCCTCTTACATAAAAAAAAAAAAAGCTGCGTCAGACAGATAAGACGCCATAAGGTTGTGAAATATACTTGTATGATTTATCAATACACTTAATACATTAAAAACATTGAAAACTCTTAATTTCTCTGATGTACCATATAGCCTAGTGATAAGAGTGCTATCTTATCAGATTTACGGAGAAAGCAAGAAACAACAGGTAGGGTAGCACTTCAGTAATATGCAGTGTAATGCGGGTACACCCCATTGCCTTACTCTCAAACAACTTAATGCATTGCTTCGTGCGTCTCTCTGATGGATGATGTTTACTTGCGGCTGAGCCTTTTTATGGATGTAAGACCGTCATGACTGTGATGCCTCGAGGTAGCAAGACTCTTTTGTATTCGTCTATCTATCCGGGAATCTCACACGGGATGGCCCAGACAAAGCACCACACAATCGTGCACACATTCTTCACACTCTTAGCCTCTCAGTCCCTGGTGGACAAGGGATAGTCTCGTGAACCAAACCACTTCATTCACCCAAGAAGCTTAGGCATGGCACAGCTGGCCACATACTTCTGATTTAGCTCAAAATTTCTGGTTATTTTTTTGTCAAGAGTCCTTGACTATCACTGGGTGAAGTATTAGACAGGAGTACGTGTGTCCATTGAATATTGGTCTGCTCTAGAGTTCGCATATGGCGTGTAGGCGTCATGCCGGGTTGAGGGAAGCGTTTTTTTTTTTTTTTTTTTTATACCATGTGGGGTTTTCACGCTGATGGGATGGGACGACAAAAGCTATGGAAGTTTTCATTATGGACAAATAGGTGGAGGGGGACTGAGGGAGTGGCGTGCAAAACCCTGCATTAAGGATGGTTTCGTGATTTTCTTCTGGCCGGTGATGATTAAT
Organism: Portunus trituberculatus; assembly: GCF_017591435.1. NCBI lineage: Eukaryota > Metazoa > Arthropoda > Malacostraca > Decapoda > Portunidae > Portunus > Portunus trituberculatus. The sequence goes on along the minus strand of NC_059268.1, from coordinate 8,078,641 downwards.
TTTGTGTTTACTTTAACTTTTGTTGGCAAAAAATAGTTTAGCATTAGGTGATTGGTTTTGTTGTCTATTTTTTCATCACTATTTGTGAGGGATGCGTTGACAGACATCAGGCTGAAGTGCCTCGCTCGTAAACTCAGGGTTGTGTCCTTAATAATTCATTTAATTTGAAATATCTGATTATGATGGTTGTATCACTTGTGGAACCTTCTATTTGCTGTCTACTTCACGTAAAAAATACTGTCAGTTGCTCATTGAATATTTTGCTATCGAAAGAAAAATTTTCGTAAATAGGCACTGTATCAATGTATCAAGATAACGATATTAATTTTTACATTACACGTGAAATGTACATAGCAACTGTTACTATACACTTCAAAGGTACAGTATTGTGATCTGTTTTACGTATTTATTTCACTTATTTATCTATACACAAATATATACGCAAACATACACACGTAATTGATTAACAGGCTATACAGGAATAAACAAATAAATAGATAGTACTAATGGAAGGTACTTCAGTCTGGAGACTAGAAACGTGTGTGTATCACCCCACCATACTGTGTTGCAGGAAGCTGAGGCAGGGGCTGTGTGTCGCGTGTCGTGTATCTCTGTGGTATGTGTTGACGCTACTGTTTCGCCTGTGTGTGTGTGTGTGTGTGTGTGTGTGTGTGTGTGTGTGGTAATGATAATGATTATAAGCAGTTTTGTGAGTGAAATGTGATCAAGTATATGAAAACACGTAGTTCCATAGGTTTGTTGAGATCTTGGTAGTTAGTTGTATTGGGTACACTCGTATATATTAGCAATCTAGCGTAAATACATTGCAGGACGCGTGTGAGTGGCGTACTGGAGGAGTGTGCAGTTCTGTGGGAATACTTGACGGATACTAGTTTTAAGACAGAGGAAGATTTAGCAGGTTTATGTTCAGGGAGAATTGTTACTGTATGATGTGACTGTAACCCGTCTGCATTTGCACATTATAGAATATTTATTTTTATTTTCTATATATGGATGTATCTCTAAATTTTCACTAGGCCATTTCATTAAGCTTGAAATCTAATAACTATTAACTGGGTCAGCATGTTAAGTCCCTATAGAGCCAAGCAAAGAATAATACCAATTACATTTGTTACCCGTAAAATTGACTCCCTGACTGAAAGAAAATGCAGGTAACAGAGAGAATGTAGTAAGCAGCACGGAAATTTCTGCAGACTCAACTATTTCCATGCCCGTCCCCGCCTGATGACTACCATAGTGTCCCTTGATTTATTATGACGAGAACAGAAATGACGCTATGTACTCAGGAAAGTTTGTGGTTTAATATGTATTCTTAAGGTATTACCCAACCTCATTTATATTTCTACTGTAATTTGTTTCCTTAACTTATTCAATATTGAGACGATTTTTTTTTTTTTTTTACCACGAGTTATGGGTAAGACTAGACGATTTTATTTATACGTACTAGGAAAGATGTATGGAGGTCAAAAGATTACTGGCTAGAGTCTTCACTATTTAAATCCCCACATTAGATTCTGAAGCCGTACAAAATCGCCAAATGGCAAGAAGAATGAATGAATATGAGAACTCGTCATGGTACTGAAGGATCGAGTTAAACCTTACTCTTCATGAACGTACTGCTGTCTGTGTTAGAACTTTTTGTATAGTCTCGTAGAACTGTTACTTATTCTTTTTGGAGTGAGCCGGGGAGAACGAGTCTGCCACTATGTTTACGCTCAGAAAAAGAAAGAAACATATCGCATTCGTAAAGTCTTGATTATAATTTTGTCGTAGTGAATAGTGAAGGAATATGAGGACAAGATAGAGAGAAAGGGAGAAAGATGATAGTTGTGAAGAAAGATACAGAAAACAGGGACAGAGAAGCTCATGAAAGACATTAATAAGCCTCACGATAGGAGTTATCTTATGTTACCTGTCATTTAATCCAGCTCCTTTTAAGTCAAAAGGGCTTCGTGAACCTTTGTCAACTAATCATGTTTTGTATTTGTTATTCTCCCAGCTCATATGAACTCTTCTATTCCTCTTTCCCCGAGTCCCTAAGTGCTGTTTTGCCTTACATTACCCTCCATAATTTTTTTTTCCCCAGCTCACATTAAGCCCTGTTGTTGCTTTCCTCGTTGTTCTTTGTCGACAAATAATGGGCGTCGCGCCTCTGAACGGCAACATATATAGCATTAGCCTGGTACACACACACACACACACACACACACACACACACACACACACACGTTGAATTTGGGGCAGTATAGTGTTAACACCACACCATATCATGCTATAACATACACACCACTACCTAATCGCACAACACCACCATACCATACCATACCACCACACACCACGGTTTCCGCTCCACCCCGACATTGCCTGACATGGCCACCGCCGCCTCCCCGCCCCGCCACTGGTAACGGAACAATTCCCCGGGACACATAAAGGGTGATCTCTCGGCTTTCCGCGTGTTTCTAGATGTTTTCATAGCTCAGGGTAGAGCCAGGAGGAAGAGGAGGTGAAGGAGTGTAAGAGGGAGGTAAGAGGAGGAAGAATTTGCCAACAGACGTGTAAAAAAAAGAAAAAAAAGAAAAAAGATCTGCCTTAGGGTACATTTTTTTCTGCTTAATTAATGTTGATATTGTTTTAATATTTGGTATGTTATTATCAAAGTATAACAAGTTTCAAGACATAACACAAGTGAGCCTAGCTGTGTTTTTGTCTCTCAAAAGAAATAACTGATTAGTCATTGAATGAAATATATATTTTTTGTTGGCACGCGTAGGATTACTTTGGTGTTTCCTATAAGACTTAGAAAAATATGAGAAGCATGACCCAAGTAATGATATCTTTTATTTTTTATTTATTATTATTTTTAATTTTAGGGGGATAGACAGTGGGGGTGAAGAAGTGATAGTAAGGTGGAAGATGAAAGGTTTGGTGAAGATATGAAAGAAAGTAGAAGAGAAAAAGGAGACGGGCTGACCGTCATTGCTGAGTGGTGGTGATAGTTAATTGATTTATTGATCTAAGTGTATCTTGGTTCTGGCGTTTCTTTCATTAATTTGTTGATAGGTTTCTTAAACCAGCCGTGTTCGCTATCTAGCTGGTGTTCACTTATTGTGTTGGTGTATGTAGTGTCTTTGAGTGTGTATATTAGTTTGTTTTTTAGTTATGATATCAAAGAATATCTAGTCCAACTGTTCATATTTTCAAATTTTAAGTCTTGTTATGCCAAAATAAAATATATTTTTATACGACGAGGAATTTGTGTTTTGTTTATATGCATACAAAGTAAAAAATTTGTCTTCAAAAACGTAAAACATAGTAGTGTGGCTGTTTTTTTTTTTCTCGATATTTTAATGTTTGTGTTGCCTTGTTGGTGGAACATACGAAGATTTTGTTGAATTCGCCATGTTGATCCTCCAATGAGGAATGTAAGTGTGTTAGAGAAGTAATGGTAGTAACAGTAGTAGTAACAGTTTTTATTTTTGTTTGTTAGCATCAAAAGTATAAATGGTGTGTGTGGATGTGGATGTGGGTGTGGGTGGGTGTGGGTGGATGGGGAGGGGAAGGGGCGTATGGGGATTATTATTTTTCCTTACCACTGTATAAAAACAAAGGAGTCAGGTAGTCTTACAGTATACATACAGCAATGTATATTGTGAAATACAGCTTCATAACTAAGGATTGTTACAGTTTGCATGTAGAAAATTATGGTAACCGTAATATTGCTTGTTTAGCGTGTATATATAAGTATTCCTTTTACTAGTTAGTGATCCATAAAGAAATCTTGAATAATGTAGTTATCCGACATCTAACTATATTTTATTTATTTAATCATGTTATGCAAGGGATGGATTGAAATATTTTCCTTTGAGGGAGGATATCGTTCAGATCATCAATTCTGACCATTATGTATTTGTTATAGTTACTGTAATTAAATGTGCGTTTTCTTTAAATAAACTCTTACTTTACAGAAAAGGATGTGATTGGGAGACTTGTATATTTCTCAGTGTCCATCAAGACGTGACAAGGTATAGATTTATTTTTTTTTTTCGTTATAAGGCAGTACAAATATTTACTTTGTGTATGAAGTGAAAATATTGCAAAGACTCATGGAGGTTGCACGTGTCATATAATTTGAGAACACTTTTCTTTTTTTTCTTTGTTTTCATTTACTCTTTAAAGGCCATGACATTAGAACGCTATCAGAAAAAAAAAAAAAAAAAATGAAAAGAACGATTGAAGGTTAAAAAGATATCTGTTAATTTGATCTTCCATCTACTTTATTGATATTACTTATTATATTTCTCCCTTCTTTTATTAGAATAGCTTAATTATATTCTTTCAGTTTTTCTGTCAATTAGTGATCACACACACACACACACACACACACACACACACACACACACACACACACACACACACACACACACACACACACACACACACGTCTACCTTTCCATTCACCAGCACATCACCTGTCCGTCGTCCACCTGGCCCCGGTATATCTCCTGCTCTCGTGCAATTTTCCACTAAAACTTGTAGCACCTTATCTCGTGAAGTATGAAGGCAGGAGCTGAACTGTATCTCTGACATTATCCAGCAAAAGTTCATGATGCTTTATTGAACGTTTCCTTGCAGATATAGACGCCTTTCTGACTGGCATTTTATCTATTTGCTTTTACCTTACTTATTCATCTACTATTCATGTTGACAACTGGCTCTGTGATTCCTTAAGTGTGTGTGTGTGTGTGTGTGTGTGTGTGTGTGTGTGTGTGTGTGTGTGTGTGTGTGTGTGTGTGCCGGTGACTCTTACGTACTACTCTCAAATGCCAAATGTCATCATGTTCCTATTGTAAGAACTGGCATCATTATTCATGAGATGTCCCGCACGTATACCCGGAAGAGAGCTGGTCTAACACTCCCCTTGTCCTTTGCTGGGATACACGCCGCACAAAAAGACTGAATGGATAAGTCAATAGGTGTGAATACATACAAATTAACAAATGGATACACAAGTTAATAGACTGATTGGGGAGTCTTGCGCTTTGAGAGTGGTGATATTAAGGTTGTTTTAATTTTCTTATTGACTTCTGTGAATATTAGTTACACACACACACACACACACACACACACACACACACACACACACACACACACACACACACACACACACACACACTGTGAGACTAGATTAGTCATAAATAGTAACTTACGTGCATGCTCGTATTATAATTCTCTCTCTCTCTCTCTCTCTCTCTCTCTCTCTCTCTCTCTCTCTCTCTCTCTCTCTATGTATGTATGTATGTATGTATGGTATGTATGTATGTATGTGTATATATTACAGTATATATATGTAACAAATCTGAAGACTTTCTTGTTTTTCCTTTGAAAAATATGACTACTATATACATAAAGATATGCGACCCGGATATTCCGTAACAATGAGTAATATATCAACGTACACATGTAACAATATATAACGTCTACTGACGGGCAGATTTTGATTTATGTAACAAACAATCAGAAAAATGTTTTAACTTCACGAAACGGTTGACAGCTTTTAGTAAGGGTTCGGTGTCCGGTGTTTGTTGCGTCGATGCATGATTGATGTAAAACTTACTTTTGTTGCTCGACTTAAACTTTGTTGTAGTGAGTGATCCAGACCGCCAATCACAGTCTGTTCTCCGCTGTGAAGTAGAGCCACGCCTTCTCCAATATATTAATTCTCCAATATATTAATTCTGGATCGTGTGTTGCTTCGGATAATTTTCCAATGATTACCGTCTTTGTCTACATGTTATGAAAAGACTGCTGTCGCCGAGTAAAGGTCAAACAACAGATTTTGAGAGAGAAGTATATCTGTGATAAGCTCACATAACTTGCCGGCAAAAGTTACGTACCAACCAGTAAATCAAAACCAGTAAAAGATGATGCTGATGTGGTGTGCTGGATTTGTGTCTTCCTAGGTAAATTATGATTATACACCTATCAAGTCAAACCAGTGAAATAATTGGCTTATTACTCTCAAACAGTAACTTTTTGGTAAAAACCCTAAAACTCAGATAGCAGGTCATGAAACAAGAAAAACAAGTTGTCTTCATTTCGAACTGCAAAAGAAATTGATAAATACTTAACAAAATATTAAAGAAATGTTATCTCGTTTGATGACAAGCTCGTGTCCAACACAGCTACGTACACTTGAAAATCGTATACAAGTGGAGAAGGGCTAAACGTTAATTCCTTCATCCTGCAGCTTTCGCAACAGACAGAGGTGGACGCTGATTCCTGGGGACACTTAGGGACTGTCAGCTACACCACCAGGCATTTACAGCACGACACGATGAGCTGAACGTGCAGTTAGCCCTTAATGTGACCCTGCAGCCAGCGCCTCCACGACACCGCAGGCATGGGTACTGCTGCTTCCACTACCATCACCACCAGCACCAGAGCTGGCACGACCACATCTGCCTCGACCACCACCGAGGGAAGTAAGGTAAATGGCGTTAAAGTTAGCAGTCATTTGGATACTTGTGTGTTGATCTGGTGACGGTGTGTATTTCTACTTGTCGACGTGCATCCCAAACGTGTTTCACTTCCATACGTGACACCTGTTGGTCCTGTTGTTTGAGTTGATATACTTGAAACATCTTTAATTACCACTACTAACGAAATGAGATTCAAGCACGGGTAATTCTAGAAGTGTAGGGAACCTATCTGAAGCTAAATGATCCTACGAGAGTTCAGCTAACTATTCCTGTTGTTGGATCTGGTGTGTTCTTAAAGGCTCCACTGTTTGTTCAAATAGTTCTTAACAATCAATCCGTTGTGTAAAACGATTCTACAGGACTGCTGCTGTTCTTGCTTTATCTCAAATGCATCCAAATATAGCGTTCCTCTCCACGGATTTACTGATATGCTTGCAGCCCCAATTACATGATAATAAAAGCTAAACAGAGTAGCTAATGAAATATACCTTCCAAATTAAATGGATCCAGGAAATCCTCCTTGTCATTGGAAGACTAGAACATTGGAAAGCTCTTCATTTATAGAATATGTTTAAGAGGCCGTACACATAAAAATAAACAAAGCTTAATCCAGCAAACAGTGATCTGTGACTGTTAAGCCTATTATTTTCCTGTTAAGCACTAACACTGATTGCTCAAAGCTTGTTAAACCTTAAAGGTATTGTTTTGTTTTGCTATGCTTACTCATACACTGTGTAACCACTGAACAGTGACCGCCAAGAAATGAACAATAAATACCACCGGCTGACTTCATAGATTTATTATTTCATGCATTTTATTCATCACTGATTATGTAAAAAGTAGTAAACAAATCGAATTAGTCGCTTTCATGACCCCGTTTTCCTAATATACCATATTCTTTTTTGATGAGCTGCTAGTTTAACTTTGACACATAAATATTACGCTTCTGCTAACTAACAAACTATTAAGGCTAAAAGAAAATGCTTACTTGGTTTATGGGGTCCTAATAATATTTCGATTTGGTGATCAGCATAGGCATGTAGACAAACCTTTGAAATGAAACGAATGGCCTTGTGTCTGACTATCTGACTACGTGGTTGCTCTCACAGACGCCTTGAATAGTCACGTGTTCAGTGGTTTTTATTTATTTATTTTCATTTGACCTTTTGTCTCCTCAGTTCACTTTGCTGATGGAGATCTTGTCGATCCTTTCGTCACTGTGATTACAGACTTGAAATGTTTCATTCTGCGATTTTCTCTCACTTTGAAACCAATAAATACACACACACACACACACACACACACACACACACACACACACACACACACACACACACACACACACACACATGTAGCTCAATGAGACCATTAACTGATCATTACTTTCTGAATGAAAGAACTGGAGATTAAGTCGTATTATAGAAATATTTTGACAAATTATAGAAATATTTTGACCTTTCAGTTTCTTCTATGACGTGAAGCTTATGATGATCTGCGTGTGTGTGTGTGTGTGTGTGTGTGTGTGTGTGTGTGTGTGTGTGTGTGTGTGTGATCATGCTTTATTAATGTGCAATTCTGTCTTTTTTTATTTTTTTCGTTGTATATGTTTACGTATTGTTGTCCATCATGTAAGATATTAGTAATTTTTTGGTATTTTCAGTTCAGTCATATTGTGAGATGCAAAACATGCATTGCTGTTGGTTGCCTCTCCGCTGGCTTTCCCGCATCTAAATCGCCAGTCTGCCTGTAGTTCCGGCTTGTGGTTTATGATAATACTTTCGCAGCGACGCACGGTTAAGCTTTGTATCTCTACTGTGGTGTATCTTCCATTGTATTTATACGAGGTTTCAAACGTCACTTGATTATTTATCGTGTTTTTCTTTATTATAACACCAAGTCTTTTTAGGTAGTTATGTGTTAGCATTGTTTATGTAGATGCATATAGGTAAAATTAAAATGGAAAATATAGTAACACGCACGCACGGACGCACACACACACACACACACACACACACACACACACACACACACACACACACACACACACACACACACACACACACACACACACACACACACACATGTAGGAAGGCAGGCAGGCAGGCAGGCACATTCCTTTGGATAAGTGCCTGTTCTGTGTCTTAGCGAAGGAGGAGGAGGAGCTGGGGGAGGTGGAGGAAGAGGAAGAGGAAGAGGAAGAGGACGACGACACGGGAGACGAGGACGACAAAGACGACAATGTTGCCGCCTTAGTCTTGACAAGCTCTCTTCCTCCTCATCCACCACCACCACCACCACCACCACCCTTCCCCTTCTCGTCGCAGGGCTAAACGACCCCGCCAAGCAACATACCAGGCAGTTTACATTGCTGGCGGCAGTCACTAGTGAAATTACATGCTCGTCAGTTAGTGGGCACAGAAGGAGAGGTCGTTTTCTTAACACAAGACCCTCGTTAGCGTTCTTCCACGAGCCAACCAGGCGATCAGGGAGGCTGTGTGGGTAGTGGTGGCGGTGGAAGGGCGGGGTGGCATTTTGGCTGCTTAGATCAGGTCACTGGTGGCGAGGGGCGGGGTTGACAAGAGGGAGAGGTATGGTAGAGCAGTTAACGTTTTTTTGTAGTGTTATAATCATTCAGAGTATATGGAGGCATGTATGTATGTATGCATTTATAAATTATTTAAAAAAAGCCTTAAAAGAGTGACTGTGGAATGATGTAGTGTTATAATCATTCAAAGTATATGTATGTATGTATGTATGCATTTATAAATTATTTGAAAAAAAAGCCTTAAAAGAGTAACTGTGGAATAATGAATAAAGAAATGATGGACGTTTTTTATTATTGATGGAAAAAAAAGTGTGTATGGACAGTACGAGACATTACCGTATGTGTAACAGATGAAGCAGAGTAACAGAAGAGTAAACAGACGAAAATACAGGTACCTACAGTTTCATTAGCATGGTATGATCTAGGAGAAAAAAGCGTTGGTTGTACTGGAATCAGAGATGCTTCCTTTCCCTCCCTTCTTTCCACCCACCCTTTCACACACACACACACACACACACACACACACACACACACACACACACACACACACACACACACACACACACACACACACACACACAGTTAAAAGACAAAGTATTACCTCGTGTCCTTCCCGCGTCGCCCATTTCCGGAAGCTGGACGGTCAGACTAAGCTTAGAGAATGTAGAAGAGCTGTTTGCCCGAAGATACAAGACATCAGAGAGAGAGAGAGAGAGAGAGAGAGAGAGAGAGAGAGAGAGAGAGAGAGAGAGAGAGAGAGAGAGAGAGAGAGAATAAACGAGTCCCAGGAAGCCTTTTGCTCCACCCTGGCCGCGCCTTCGTCAGGATTAGAGGGACGCTCGCCTCAAGTCAACCCTTGGGATGCACAATTTGTTTGCGTAAAGCTGAGAGAAATAGCGAGGAAAAAAACGAAATACCCACGAAAAATGTGAAAGAAAAAAGGATAGAGCAGAAGAGATGGAAAATGGAAAACGTGAAATTTGTCTTCGAAAGATATTTACGCAGGTACGTCAGGGAGTCGTCGTAGTGTTTGATGGTGATTGTTGTTGTTGTTGTTGTTGTTGTTGTTGTTGTAATTGGTGGTGGTGGTGGTGGTGGTGGTGGTGGTGGTGGTGGTGGTGGTTGTTGATGTTTGTTGTTGTTGATGTTTGGTGATTGTTGTTGTTGTTTGATGTTGATTTTTTATATTTGATGTTGTTGATGTTTGTTGTTGTTGATATTGATGATTGTTGTTGTCTGTTTGTTGATGCTGTTCCTTTTTCTTTATTTGCGTTTGTATTTTTTCGTGTGTGTGTGTGTGTGTGTGTGTGTGTGTGTGCGTGCGTGCGTGCGTGCGTGCGTGCGTGCGCGCCCAAGACATAACAGTGTCCGCTCATTGTTTCATACTCTGCAGTTTAGCTTTTGGAATATGTATGTGTCAGCTTATTAAGGGAGAGATGAAAATTTTGCAAGTATATGACATGATAGTATACCAAGCCATTTTTCTTTAGGCGCGCTAGCAACAGCAGGAGGAGGAGGATGCGGAGAAGAAGGAGGAGGAGGAGGAGGAGGAAGAGGAGGAGGACATGAAGGAAGATGAAGGAGGAAGTGGTGCCGGTGATGGCGGTAGTGGTGTCAGTTTCAGCAGTAACACAAGGCCACACTGTATTTTATTCTTTCTTTAGGTAAAAAGAAAGAAAAAAAGCATTTTCATAAATATTTTATAATGGAAAAATGTTCCTTTTATTAAGGTACGCACCTAGTATGAATCAACCACAGAAAAGAAATAGGTTTCATTACGCTTACTAGAAACCATCAGTAATTTTTCCGTAATTACTTTTTTCCTTCTCGAACAAAGAATGATTGCCAATTGAAAATCAGTGAATGAATCGAATTACACATCGGAAATCAACCAAACGTGTTATTATGAGTGGCATTGTTCCTCTTATGCACGTATCTTCCATTCTCGTACTCTTACGTATACACGTAAAGCAATGCTAATGACAAACCATTTAAGATTTATGAAAATTAACTTTGCAGGATCTCATTTTGCTATAGATGAGAGAACAAAAGACGCAGTTTTTTTTTTTTTTTTTTTTTTTTTATAATCAGGAAAGTATTAACAACAGCTCGATCTTTACACTGATACCCCTTTACAGGACGAAAGTTTCACTAGACATCGTGACAGTTTCTTAATCTAGAGTCAATCAAATAATGACGTGAGACAACAATATACATTATTCATTGAGCTACTAAAAACGAATGCAACTTTTTATTATATTTAGACAAACTTATTATCGGTAAGACACCTATTGTCATTTATTTAGTCAGTACTCGTTACAGACGTATGGACTCCATACCATGAGTGTTCGGCTGGATCATGTCCTTCAGTCAAAGAATATTGTTTAGCATTTCCAAAGTGCAAAATTTTGCGTGGTGATGGAACTCCGAATAACTTTTCCATGTTCCACGCTCTATACTTGACATGCGAGACAATTATGAAGGAGTCTGTGCAGGCCATCAGATGCTCTGCGATTCCTTAGATTTGGAAAGGAGCAATTTAAGCAATTTTGAAAATGACATAATCTGGCGTTAACCGTGTCTGTAAAATGCGCTGCAGTGATGAAGAGCACGTCTGTGATGTGGTCACGTAATACATGTAAGTGGTAATGATTTTGAAATGTTACTATTACACTTCCTCAACACCATCATATGTGGACTGCTATCTTCTGGTGCGCGACACACACTAACAACCATTAGACAAACTCAAATCATCTAGTCAGTGTAATGTTTGCACGCGTTGTAAACAAGCTTCCCATGTGAAGGACGTGCGACGAGAGTCAATTAATCAATAATTGTTGTATCGAGCATGACATGAAAAAGATAATAAATTAACTGCACCCATCAAAAATGTGATTAATTTCGAATCGATTTTTGTTGACGTCATCGAGCAGCATACATCAGGTTAACAGCGAGACTCATTATTCTGAAGTACTAATTTGTGTTTAATCATCCTGGTATTAGAACCACAAGCAGTGTGGTAAGTCATTCCGGCCCCGCACTGCCACCACTGTGCATTATTACCACCAGTGATGGACTACGCCCTCCTGCATCCTGACAGCGGGAATGAGACCATCAGTAGACTTAACCCTGCTGACGAGATAATGGTTGTGTGTGTGTGTGTGTGTGTGTGTGTGTGTGTGTGTGTGTGTGTGATATTGGAACACATTACAAGTCTCATATCCATGCACAACAGTGTTCAATAAACTCATGTATTGTTCCCTTATTTTCACCCTTTCCTAGATATTTGGACGAGTGAGTGATGGTGGCAAAAATGGGGCGCCGTTTTACAGAGCCAGAGTAGTAATGAAATACACCGCAATTCAAGTAACGGACTCAAACAGCTTGTCTTTCATGACTGGTATATTAATTCACTTTGCAATCACAGAGAAAAGAGCCGGCAAAACAGTCTTCTTTACACACACACACACACACACACACACACACACACACACACACACACACACACACACACACACACACACACACACACACACACCTTACACCTTCCCATTACCATCTTGTTTTTCTTCTAAATACCTCGATAGTCATCTTTTTTTTTTTTATTTATTTCTTTTTTTTTTTTTAGTATTTATAAGTGACACTGCGCATTATTTTTTCTATACTTTAACAGTTTTGTGCGGAAGGACTCCAAATCACAACAATTCGTTTCTTGGGGTCAGCTCACCGATGTCTAAATGAAGAGGGAATAAAGTTAGCTTTGCACGAAACCTTTAACAGAAGTCACGTGATAGGTGGGCGCTTCCGACTCGAGGTAAAGGTAGCGGTTAGAAGAAAGTAAATGACAATGCATCGGTCACAAATTTGTAGTCACTGTGGTGAAGGAATTGATGTTAACTTTAATTTCTGTTACATTTCCTTAGGTGTGTGTGTGTGTGTGTGTGTGTGTGTGTGTGTGTGAGTGTGTGTGTGCGTGCCTGCATGTGTGTGTGCGTGTGTGTGTGTGTGTGTGTGTGTGTGTGTGTGTGCATGTAGATGTGTATTTGCGTGCATGCCTGTGTGTGTGTGTGTGTGTGTGTGTGTTTGGTGAGTGTTCAAAGTTTAGTCTTGCCTCCTTCAAACTTAAAAACTCCATCGGTGAATAAAAGGAGAGAGAGAGAGAGAGAGAGAGAGAGAGAGAGAGAGAGAGAGACCCTACGTATACTTTGTCACTTTTCTTTTTCGCGTCCTTTACCAATCCCGCTTTTTGCAATGGTCCGGAAAAAGCTCTCCTTATTTTTTCCCTCCGTTGCCCCGCGCCGGTAATGGCACTCGGACACGGGATTCTTTTTTTGCTTTCTTTTCTTTTTTTTTTTTTTTTTACTAATGTCTAGCGATAGGGATTTGATTTTTCTCTCCTTTTCTCGGTTTGCAGTTTTCACACTAGGGATGATGTAAATATGCGCACTTTTTATCGTATTTCTTCTTCAGATATTCGCAAGTTGTCACATGAATAGCAACCACAGGAAAACCATCTGCCAGAACAGCCACAGGAATAACAACCATCACAACAACAAGAAGAGTAACCAGTGATGTTTAAAATGATAGCCGTTTCTGTTTTGTTTCTGTCCTTGCTATATGCGATTGTTGCAGAATAATTTACTTTTTTCCTTATGGCAGAATGAAGTTGGCATAGCTTCCTTGGTGAACTACTTTAAAAAATGGATATAAATAAACTTTTTTTCGAAAGTTAAAGAATTATAGATATGTTTTCACACTGCCCTGATTATTCTCTTTCCAAATTTGATCTGTAAACTATTTTTATGTAAACTTTCCAATAGCGTAGTGTGATGCAAGGAAGGAAGGAAATATAAAGTTTATATGATGGTGTGGAGGTTTTTTGCAAGGAGTTGGCAATGGGACACCTACTGCTACGACTGCAAAGCGCTCTTGGTGAGGCATTACTGGTGAGTGAAGGGAAGGTGCTGGCTCGCCTGTGTCCCTCTCGTGCACTCTGACCTCTTTCTTTCCTGCTTTGTGTCCATGAATAACATAACCTTTCCGCATAAAGTCAACGTGTCTTTCTGTTCATGCTATAAGAAAATAAAGTGGCATAATTAATAAGTTGCTAATGAGTGAGATAAAGGAAGAAATGAACTGGAACAGTAAGATATGAGCAGGTTCATAAAAATACATTGTTTCAAGGTTGACAGACACGAACGACTCTATTGAAATCCAAAGAATTTTTTTGTGTGAGGGCGCTCGTGACTCCCTTCCTTGTACGAGCATATTGCTAGTGTCCATACTGCCACTACCACTGCTCTTCAAGCACGTGCTGCCACTACGGGTTGGTTTAGTCTTTCTGTTCTATTGTTGGTGTAATTGCAATTATTGCTTCCAATACTAACATTGATGTTGCAAATACTGCCACTACTGCCACTATTACTTCCACCACTACAAATGTCATTGTTACTGCCACCACTCCACTGGTGTTCCCATTACTGCTGCATTACCTCCCACTAATGTTCAACTATTTTCACTATCGATACGAAACCGACACCACCACCACCACCACAGCCGCCGCCGGCACCACCACCACCACCACCACCACCACCACCACCACCATTACTATTGAGTATTTTTATTGATACCACTTTTCATTACTTTTCGCAACCATTATCTTGTGCTTTTTTTACAAGTACAGTTATACTACTTCCCTCCAACATTTAATGCTCCTCTGTCCCTTTCCCTTAGACAAATGAAGACATCTGCCTTCTTTTCTCCCTTTTCCCTTTTTATCTCCCTCCATATCTCTCTCTCCCTCTCACGCTCCATCCTTCTCCCTTTTCTCACAATCGTTTTTTTATCCCACATTTTCAGCACGCTTCTTGGCAGCAAAATATTGGACTCCAGCCTTCATTAGATAGTCGAGTGATTGATGAAAATATCAGTCTGTGGCAATTAGGTAGGAATGATATATGAAGATGGAAATTGGAATGTCCTAGAGTAAAAAGACAGATATGCTGGTGATTACGGCGAGGACAATGTTAGACAATTAAATGCTGTCACTGATGGTTGAGATCTCTGTGTCTCTTCTGACATTCAAGGAGGAGGACGAGGAGGAGGAGGAGGAGGCGGATATCTCTCTCTCTCTCTCTCTCTCTCTCTCTCTCTCTCTCTCTCTCTCTCTCTCTCTCTCTCTCTCTCTCTCTCTCTCTCTCTCTCTCTCTCTCTCTCTCCTCATCCCCCATTTCCTCCTCCATCACCGTGACTGACGACCCATCATAGATACCCTTCGTCCCTTCTCGCTGACAAATTGTTTCTTCCTCGCACGACGCTGACCCCTCACTGCCGCCTCTGTCCCTCCTCCTCCTCCTCCTCCTCCTCCTCCTCCTCCTGCACTTTCCGCACCGTCTCTCTGCCTTTCCTTCCCGTGATCTTATCGTCTACGTTTTGCGCATTAGAGATGGCTACTCGCCTCCTACTGGTCGATTGTGTGTGTGTGTGTGTGTGTGTGTGTGTGTGTGTGTGTGTGTGTGTGTGTGTGTGTGTGTGTGCGCGCGCGCGCGTGAATTGGCAATGTTTTCTGTTAATCTTTCATTTGATATGTTTTATGAATGTAAAAGTGTATTACCGTGTTCAGGCATCAATATGCACCCAGTCGTTCTAGTTTGAATGATGAGTTTCATACGAATTCCTTGAGTCATTATTCATTCTACTTATCATCGATGAAAGGGAATACATGACTTTCCTCTTTATACTTGCGTAACTGTCATCCCTTTCAAAGAAGTTACGTTGGAGTGATTAGTGTGTGTGTGTGTGTGTGTGTGTGTGTGTGTGTGTTGAAAAGTTTCTAGACGTTGAATACATTGGTGCACATCCATATAAGATACTTAGTGTATATCTTATCTGATGTCACTGCATAACTATCCAAAATACTGACTGGCGCTTTGCTGAATTTACTATTAGTTCCAGTCACCAACTCGCGAAGGAATCTCTTCTGAAGCTATTTTAAGTTTGTCACTGGTGTTGCAATATTTCATTTATTTCGTTTTAATATTACATAATTTGTAAGATAAATTTTTCAAGTTTGTGATATTCTTTGTAGATTTCAGTGCTAATTTTTTTATCTCTTTGTACATAATATAACACTACTTTATATTCTCAAGGACCTGAATTATCTAATGTCCCTGGTAGACTTTCACCTCTAAATTTAACCAATGGAGAAAACCTCCTCTACGCTGTCTGAATTATTCTTAGTTGACTGAATCATAATAGAACTGGAATGGTTCAATAAAGGATGGAACGAGCCAGGTGATATATTCCAAGTCGTTCCGCATGACCTCACGTAGTACAACTTTCATGTGTGCTGGGTGTGGCGAATAGAGCGCATGAAGGAACTGAGGACTATCTAGTGAAGGTGTGGGAGAAGTTGGTAAATATCTAAAAAAGTGCATGTGTGAGTCTTCATTCACTAAGGAAGAGAAAGCGATAATGCACATAAAACAAGTAGTAAAGAGGAAGGAGAACAGCAAGGAAGGAAGAAAAATAGATGCGGACGTCCATAATCATAATATTTGCATGTTCGAGACTTTAAGAAGGTCGGCCAGTCATTCCATCCAACTTGGAACATTTGCTAAAAGTTATTTGACACTTTAAGCCCCAGTCGTCTCCTCCGGCGCGGGGAAGTTTTGTGCGGGCGTAGCGCGGCCTGGCGAGCAGCGCGCTAGTAGGAATTCATGGCTCTCAGAAACACGTTAGCGCTGCTTCAACCGTGGACGATACACACGCGCACAGATACTGCAGAAAAAAGACCATTATTGTTATTAACATTATTATTATTATTATAATTATTATTATTATTATTATTGTTATTACTATTCCTAGTAGAAGTAATAGTATTAGCAGTAGTAGTGGTGGTGATGGCAGTAGTGGTGGTGGTGGTGGTGGTGGTGGTGGTAGTATCAGTGGAGGTGGCGATAGTAGTGGCAGTAGTAGTGGTGGTAGTAGTGGTAGTATTAGTAGTGCTGGTGATGGTAGTAGTGGTAATGGTAGTAGTAGTGGTACTGGTGGTAGCAGTAGTAGTACTGGTGGTGGTAGTAGTTGTGGTATTATTATTATCATTTATTATTATTATTATTATTATTATTATTAGTAGTAGTAGTATAGTAGTAGTAGCTACTAGTAGGTAGTAGAGTATCAGAATTCCGTTGCTTCACCTGCGGGTTCCCACAGTGTCGGGATGAAAGATGATGATGTGATTAGGATGAAGATTAATGCTGTTATGAGTAATTATTACGAGCGTTGAGAGCCTCCGGATGCGACAAGAGTGTGTGTGTGTGTGTGTGTGTGTGTGTGTGTGTGTGTGTGTGTGTGTGTGTGAAGAAATATTAAAATCTAGGTGTAACTTTCATTGTCAACATTTTCTGCTCTTCTTATCTAATTTAAATGTTACTTTGTCTATTTATTTTGTTTAATTACATGGCCTTTACACGTAATGAAAAGTACGAGGCTATTGGTAAAAAAAATTGTAGATTCTCTTACAGATTATGAGAGTGAAGTGCAAAGTGTATGATACAAAAGTAGTTAAGCTGTCATACATTGCAGGTTGCGAGTTTTCCTGTTCATTTTGCTTATTCTTCACAATTACAAAGGGTGAATATGCAAGAAACGTCGTAAATGTTCGAGCGGCTCAGCTGGTTTCAACACGTTCCTCCTTTTATTGCTGGAACAGGCGTGAGAAAATGTGAATGCGATAGTGTTGTATGCATTCAGTTTGGTGAAACCGTATTGCAGAAGCGATGCCACGAGCTGGCAGACGAAGCAGCAAGCAGGGAAGCAGACAGACACACAAAGAGGTAAAGAAAAGAGGGAGGGAAGAACAAAGAAACAAAGCAGACAGTCGACTCTAGCAGCCAGGCAGACTATGAAACACAATTGATGTACTGTATGTAAGTAGATCGATCATATTGTGTTTGCGTAGTTGTTTTGTTTTTTATTGTTCTTATTAGAACAGCAGGGTCAGCAATAACAAAAACATCAACATATGCATGTTCTACTACTACTACTACTACTACTACTACTACTACTACTACTACTACTACTACTACTACTACTACTACTACTACTACTACTACTACCGCTGCTACTACTACTGCTGCTGCTGCTACCACTGCTGCTGCTGCCACTGCTGCCACTGCTGCTGCTGCCACCACTGCACTGCACCACTGCTGCTGCTGCTGCCACCTGCTGCTGCTGCTGCTACCACCACCACTGCTGCTGCTGCTGCTGCTGCTGCACTGCTGCTGCTGCTGCTGCTGCTGCACTACTGCTACCACTGCTGCTACTACCACTACTACTGCTACTACTACTGCTACTACCACTACTACCACCGCTGCTACTACCACTACTACTACCGCTGCTACTACTACTACAACTACCGCTGCTACTACTACCACTACAACTACTGCTACTAATACTGCAATTACTAGTACTACTACTACAACTACTGCTATTACTACTACTACTACAACAACTACAGCAACAACTACTATCACTATTACTACTGCTAAACACAGTAACAACCGTGTATTGCCTTGTATTCTCTTCACAACCAAAAGGTCGATGAAAGATAAACAAAAAAGGTCGACCTTTTTTGTTGATCTGTCATCGATGAAAACAGAATCAGAAGAGGCAATGAAATGGGACTCTGATGTATTCAAAAACCATTTAAACTTTTCAATGCACTCGGCCAGATACTGTTGTCCAGTTTCCCTGCTCTCTGAACCGCTACAGGCTTCATTTTCTAGATCTGTTGGAGTCTGGGTGTAAAAGAGGTTGAGTGACGTGAATTTTCCGGCAGTATACGGTTCATGTTTTTTTTATTTTATTTTTTTTTTCTGGAAGTGATTACCGTGAACGTAGAGTTAATGTGATTTTTACCAACCGTATCCTTTGTCATGGGGCGAATTTGAAGTATTTTGCCGAGAATGAACATTATTAGTAAAAGTAGAAATGTGTGTGTGTGTGTGTGTGTGTTTAAGATGTATTGATGAAATTACATTCGACCTGACAGAGTAAGTTAGTTTAATAGTTTGTTTCCTTGTCTACACACACACACACACACACACACACACACACACACACACACACACACACACACACACACACACACACACTTTTTATATCTTTTTCGAAAATTATGATGATAGTTTCGTAGGAAATGTGAAATAGATTCAGGTGTCAAATTATGATAATGATTATAATTATCATTGAGGCGGGAAAACTCCTTTCAATGTTCGTTACATTCATTCGTTCATTCATTCACTCGTTCGCTGGTTCATTCATTATAGACGATCAAGTAAGATTATTTTTCAGAATATTGGAAAAAAATGTACACGGTGAAAAGCACACTTCGACCATTAAAGGTGCACTGCTTCTACTGTACGATATGGATGGCACTTCATTGACCGTGACTCATTTTCCCCTCGATCTTTGCTAATGTGGCAAACACACTGAAAGAATGGAGTGAGAGGGAATATAACGATGTGCGCCTACACACACACACACACACACACACACACACACACACACACACACACACACACACACACACACACACACACACGTAAGATAGGTAGGGTTTTTAAGACATAGAAAATTGAGTGCGATAAATGAAACTGAAATAAGATAAACTCAAATAAAAGGGATAGTATGGTATGTCATGTAGAGAAAAAGTTTATAATCTTGTCTTTTTATAAATATTTTCCCTTATAAGAATAAATCTGGTGCGTGTGCTAAGAGACCATCACTGCCGAGTACCTGATGTAATAAGACACGTCCTTCTCTAGTAAAGAATTAACACGTGAGTAGAAATTAGTGAAGATATTAGAGTTCACATGTGCTTGGACAGTCAAAATCTAGAGGTGCGAAATATATTAAGAGTTTACATGTATTTGGTGAGTAAGGATAATTAGTAATAGGTGAAGAAAATATCGACGTTTATATACATGTTTCTGCGTGGTTAGAATCAGTCACACAATTAAAGAAGAATAATATAAAGTTAAAAAATATTTGGGCAGAAAAAAAAATATTAAAAGAATAATATAATTTACACATTGAGACCAGTTGGAATCAGTTACGTGACTAAAGGTAAAGATATCAGAGTTTACACGTGCTGGGGCGGTTAAAACATTTTCACCAAACACCAAGTTGACGGTCCGAAGATACTGGTCGTGGGATTCGCACATAGACAGATCCAATTACTGTTTGCTTGCTATTTCGCTGCCAAGAACATCAACGTCGTTACGGAAAAGAATAAGCCAGCAGTCACGGTCGCACAAGATACACTAAATAGTTGAAAAATAAATTGGACTGTCGCCTCCTTGAAGTGGGCATTCGACAAGACAGGCAGAGCATCCTGGTGGCTTGATGGAACGTACTGCCAAGTTGTAGTGATAGACTATCTAATTTGGAGAGCGAGCGGGGCGTGTGGTCTATGCTGGCTGGCTGGCTGGCTGATTGGCTGTCTGGCTGGCATGCAGGCAAGATGGCTGGCTGACTGGCTGGCTGCTCCACTGTTTGGATGGCTGCTTTCTCTCTCTCTCTCTCTCTCTCTCTCTCTCTCTCTCTCTCTCTCTCTCTCTCTCTCTCTCTCTCTCTCTCTCTCTCTCTCTCTCTCTCTCTCTCTCTCTCTCTCGATCCTATTCTCTCTCTTCTCTTTTCACCTTTCCTCCTACGCCACGTACAAGAATAATAATAAAGTATTCATAAACACGAATTAAGCAAAAATCCATTCCAATGCCGCGTCATATTTGAGGAGCGAACTATGAATATTTATTATATATAAATTTCACACATACACAACAAAATAAGAGGACTGAAATTGGAGTTACCTTTCAACACAGGAGTTTGGCAGTGCAGTTTTCCCCCTCTCCTATCATTAACACGCCCGCTCACAAGTAAGAGGAGAAAATAAATAAATAGAAATTAACGAAATATAGAAATTAGTGTACCTGCTCCTCAGTGACGAATACAGTCATATAACATCCTGAGATGAGACTCGTGATGTGAGAGAGCAGACGAAGGGGCCAGTGGTGCTTTAAGGGCGTGGATCTCCCCTCTCAGGCTTGCTCGGTGAGACGCATTGACCGTAGCCGCCCTCCAGCCCTGTGCCGCAGCTCTAGAGAAGCTCATTGTGTGGCGGAATAAGCTCATTAGTGTAGAGAAGAAAGGAGAAGATACGTATATGTGGCATTCGAGTGCGCGGAGCCAAGGGAACGGAAAGGAAGGGAGGCGGACAGACAGGGAACATACATTTACTCTATTTTTTTTTTATGTGAGGTATGGATGTACGTACGGTGGATAGTAGGGCATGTTAGGTGAGGGAAAAGGTTTTGAGGGTTACAGGGAGGGAAAGAAAAAAAAAGTTTGGAGGAATGTAGAGGCAATGACAAAGGAAGGAAAGAGGGGGAAGTGGAAAAAGAAATAGGTGATGATGGCAGTGGAGGGAGGGAGAGGAAAGGAGGGAAGAAGGGAGAAAATGAAAGTAAGGAAAATGTTTGTGTTGTGGCAGCCAGAGAGAGAGAGAGAGAGAGAGAGAGAGAGAGAGAGAGAGAGAGAGAGAGAGAGAAACAGTAAGACAATTGATTATGAGAAATGTGTGTGTATATGTGTGTGTGTGTGTGTGTGTGTGTGTGTGTGTGTCTCCTTGGCTGGCATGCTCAATTATTAGGGTAACGTCACCTTTAATTCACACTGTCCCATTGAATCTGCCTCAAACCTTGACTCTTCCCACGACAGTACCTCGTGGCTGCTTATTTGTGTGTGTGTGTGTGTGTGTGTGTGTGTGTGTGTGTGTGTGTGTGTGTGTGTGTGTGTGTGTGCGTGCGCGTGTGTGCGTGAAACATTGCTATGAAAGAAACATTTATGATAGAAACACACACACACACACACACACACACACACACACACACACACACACACACACACACACCTTTTATTATCAAATAAAGCTTGATTCCCCCTTGACAGAGTTTCATTCAGGACAAACTTTATTTTAATCCAAATTGGGAGAATTTCATCCTATTTGAATTTGGTTCCTGTTCGAGCTCTTGACTTCATATAGGTCGACAATTCATATTACTGACATGTTAGTTACGTACACTTCCGATAAGCCAACGTGACTTAGGACTTAAGACGAAAACCTTCCCCACACACGAGTCCAAATGTTTACTACCTCAAAGAAACATACGCTCGATGTCAACAGCTGCAAAGTGTGACGTATGGATTCTTGTGAGTGTAGTTTACTTTTGGACTTACCTACGTTTTTTTAATTGAATGACGTCACCTCCCGTGATTTCAAAATGGAAGTATGGTTGGTCTTCACTGTGCCCTTCAGTAACACCAACACGAACACCCTTCAGACTAGAAATTCAAGTCATGGTGGCGAATTCTGTATTTTTCCTTAGTAATTGTGCCACATAAGACATCCATAGGGAAATTGCAATCAGGGTGAAGCATATTCTGACTCTATGAAATGATCCACCTGTCAAATTTTATTTGATTTTAACCGACAGCTTCGGCTACCACACACACACACACACACACACACACACACACACACACACACACACACACACACACACACACACACACACACACACACACACACACACACACACGGATATCTCAGTAGTATATTAGACTGCATCTGCTTCAAACAGCTATAATTATTTGGGCGGTAATTGAGTTTGACTTTCGAATCTCTCTCTCTCTCTCTCTCTCTCTCTCTCTCTCTCTCTCTCTCTCTCTCTCTCTCTCTCTCTCTCTCTCTCTCTCTCTCTCTCTCACACACACACACACACACACACACACACACACACACACACACACACACTTACACATTAAAACTTTTTTTCTCATGATATAAAATATTCATTTTTCTTCTAGTTTTCCTTGAGGGATGGGAAGCAGGCATTAATAATGGTTGGGCTCTGATCCCCTGTAGGGCAGCGGCGGCCTTCCTACACCCTCGTATCCCTCCGCCGCCCACACTGTTACTGCTGCTCCCTTGCCTCCAGGCCATACCTTCCCACAGTACCTCCTGCTCAATACTTTCTGCTATCCTGATATCCTACACGTATTTATACTTTTTTTCCTCCAACTTCGACTCACGACAATTGTATCCTTGTATAGAACCTCCTTTTGCTCTCTTTTCCTCACTCTTTCTTTCTTCCTCCATCCCTCCACCACTTTCTTCCTCCCTCCCTTTCCCTACGTACCCTCGCCCAATTTTTTTCTCTCCCCGGCGCACCTCCCTTTACCCAACATCTTGGTATTCGTCCAGGCCAACTCAGGATCCTGCAACTTTTCTTCGCAGCATTCCAACTCCTCTTCCTCCCCAATCCCGTCTCTCCTTTGCCCGGGAATTTACTCCGATAAATTCCACTAAAAGTCCAATCGTCGGAGGTATTATCTTTTTTTCTCCTTCCCATATTTTTGAAAATTTTGATATTTTCCATCGTGATGTGAACTTTTAGTTGAAAATTTTATGTTATTTCCTCACTTGTTTTATGTAAGGCTTTTAGCGACTTTATCAATGTGTTCTAAAGGCTTTATGAAATTTCACTATAAAAAGAATCGTGCATATACATCTTTCTATCAGTCTATATGTTTAAAAAGTTTTTTTTTTTTTTCAGAGTTGCTTTGATAGTGATAGCAAGATACAACAAACAAGGCATATAATTCTTATATGTATGTAGTTGACCTCAAACGGTTGGGCATTGAGATATAGCAGTCAGTAGATCTAAACAACCTGTCATAGTTGTTTCATTTATAAGTACATGAATTCGTGCAGAGAGGCTACGTAGTGGTACTCGTCACCACAGCCACCATCACCCTCACGGCCACCAGCAGCCAGCGTGTGTCTCGGTAATGCCTCACCTGCAGCCTCCATAGGGATCATGAAACCCATCCATCGCCTCACCGCATTCACCTCGCTCCTCACTCAGACGGCGCTGAGATAATCTACAGGCGAGCATTTCCCGTACACAGGGCAGGATTACAACTGGGGAAGATTGGGTACTTCAAAGTTCGTTGTACCTCTCCACCTCACCGGTAACTAATACTATCTTTGTTACACCGTCATCTCGCACAGCCAGACCTGTAACAAACTTTGATTACCCTAAAGCCAGAATCTGTGCCTGTCATCTCCGTGAACAATTAAATTCATGTATCAATTCGGTTAATAGATCAATTTTTTTACACAAATTCTCTCTCTCTCTCTCTCTCTCTCTCTCTCTCTCTCTCTCTCTCTCTCTCTCTCTCTCTCTCTCTCTCTCTCTCTCTCTCTCTCTCTCTCTCTCTCTCTCTGTTCTTTTTCTTCTTATCTATTCTGTTTGTACTCCTTTGCACATTTCATTTCTCCCCGGCAG
>NC_059268.1:8024183-8049183 GCF_017591435.1 Portunus trituberculatus | reverse complement strand
CTTCCTTCTCCATTTTCCTTCTAAGTCCACGTCTTGTCTCATCACTCCCCTGAAAGTGTAACCTCCCCACCTTCACACCGCTCCTCCTGATCGCCACTTACCGCTGTTTCTTGCTCACTCACCTCCCCGCAGCTCGCCTTACTTTTCTCCTTCCCTGCACACTTTATACTTCCTCTGTCTTCACTAACTTGTCACGCTCCCTCGCTTGCTTTCTTCTTGGCTTCCTCTTTTATTTCTTTTTCCTTATACTTTTTCTTTATTTTCTTTCCGTCTTTCCACCTCTCTCTCTCAAACTATGCAAGAGAGAGAGAGAGAGAGGGAGAGGGAGAGGTGTGTCACGGCAAGACAGGATAGCGGGTCTTCATGGTCCGGGATAGTCCAGCTTCCACGTGTCTTATGCGAGCTACCTCCGCCCTGACACACTTGAGCCTCGCCTAATGGAATTTCCTTATGAATTATACGGCCTGCGTCCTCCACCACCACCGCCACCGCCGCCACCACCGCCGCTGCCGCCATCGTTGCTACAGCCGCCGCCGCCGCCACCTCCTCTGTCGCATCCGCCTCTGCTGCTCCTGCCGTCCCGCTGTCTCCTTGCCGGGTGTTCTTGATGGTTGCTGGGCCCTCCCTCCTCCTCCTCTTCCTCTTCTTCTTCCTCCTTCTTCCTCTCTTTCTCCTTCTCTTCTTTCTCCTCGTCCTCATTCCCTCTTCCTTTCCCTTCTCCGTCACCTTTCTTCCTTCCTCCCTATTGTAACTGGACCATTCTCCTCCTCCTCCTCCTCCTCCTCCTCCTCCTCCTCCTCCTCCTCCTCCTCCTCCTCCTCCTCCTCCTCCTCCTCCTCCTCCTCCTCTCATCTACCTTTTTCCCTCCCTCCTCTTTTCTTTGCCTCCTTATTCCTATTTCCTCTTCGCGTCTCCCTCACTTTCTCTCCCTCTCCCTCTTCCTCTTGGTCTCGTCTTCCCTCTCACGCCCTTTGTCTCCGCTCACCATCCCGTGTTTTATTCAATTTATGCCCACTTTTATGTACACTTAGCTTCGCCGTACCTTTCCTCCTTTTAATATCTGCTTTCTGTTTATTTTCTCAAAGTCTTTCATACGTTGCTCTTATTGTCTTCGTCTTGAGTTTACTACAGTTGTGCACGTATTCTCTCTCTCTCTCTCTCTCTCTCTCTCTCTCTCTCTCTCTCTCTCTCTCTCTCTCTCTCTCTCTCTCTCTCTCTCTCTCTCTCTCTCTCTCTCTTGTACCTGACCTCTTTCTTTGTTTTTTTTCGCTCAGATTCTTTCTTTTAATATCTTTTTCTTTTTCTTTTTCGCTTTTCTTTCGTTCTTTTCTTTTGATCTCTCTTTCTCTGTCTTTCTTTCATTACTTCCTTTCCTTTTTTTATTTTTATGTTCGCTTACTTCATCTCTTCTTCTTCGTCTTTGTCTTCTTCTTCGTCTTCGTCTTCATCATCTTCACCAATTTTTTTTTTCGCCTTGTCCTCCTCTCTCCTCCTCTTCTTGCTCGTCTTGAAAGAAAAACGAAAACAATGCCACCTCAAGAGCTTAACTTTCTTTCCACCTGCATTTTCTGTCCCCGCACAAGGCCACAAGCCCGGCGCACATTTTTCGTTTATCCCAAGTCTCCCTCCCTCCTCCACCCACCACCCCCAGTTAGTATATCTCATGTAGATTGTAATAAATCATATTTCTCAACCCCAAAAGGACAGATGTAAACAACACGATTTTAATACAGGAAAGTAAGGTGCTGCATACATACACACACACACACACACACACACACACACACACACACACACACACACACACACACACACACACACACACACACACACACACATCTATATTTCGACCTTTAATAAAAAATGTATATTATGGATATCTTTTCTGTTATCGTGCATATGCAACATAATTTTTTGTAAGGTCGCTAACATGAGAGGGAAAAAGCATTACTGTTATTATTATTCATTGTCCATTTTACGAGGTACATGACACTTAATTATTTTTTCGGGGGCGTGTGGGACGGGGAGGAGAGGTGACATTACAGTATAGGGTGCACGTCCGTGAGGGAAACAATGGCTTTTAGTTAACTTTACTCATTATGGAAAGTGTCCCTTTGACGATGGCACTCAGTCACTTTCCCCACAGATGCATCAAGAGGTAGGGAAACATAGATGGCGTAATCTCACTCCCTTTCTGCTATATTAGTCACTTTGTCATATTAACGCATGGATGTTGCTACCTACTTTAGAATTCTTTTTTCTGAGAGCATCGCATGTCAGTCAAATTCACTTGTCAGAAAATGATATTGCATCGACATTTTATGAGTGAGCTACCTGGAAGTTGTCCCTCGATTTGGTTTGTTTTTTATTGCTGTTATGTGCGTTGCTACTGAAGACAGGGAGCGTGCTGCCTGAAGGACGTGGCAAGAACATGAACTGGTCAAGGCGTGTTCTATTTCTGAGTCACGAGGATTGTTGCTCTGTCTTATTCACGCCTGTCATTCATTCACCAGTCCAGGCTGAGTTTATCACAATCCAGGTGTCTCTGCCTTGCTGCGTCGTTCTTCCTATCGGTGTTTATTCACAGGGCACGTTCTGTATCAACAATAGCAACGGTGCATACCTTGTGTAACGTGCCTATATTGGTATTGCTTTATAGAAGAAATCAACTCAAGTTTTTTTTCTTTATTACGTTCATCCACTAGTTTGCTATTCATGGTAGTTATAGACGTTAGGTGTGTGTGTGTGTGTGTGTGTGTGTGTGTGTGTGTGTGTGTGTGTGTGTGTGTGTGTGAATTGTTTCGCACATGGAAGTTGCGTTAAGTAAAAAAAAAAAAAAAAAAACCAATGCTGCATACGAACAGAATCTCAAGAGGGGGAAAAAAATCTTACAGAGTTTAGGACGCCTAACTTCATCAAGCTGACTAAGGGGGAGGGGAGATATTGAGTTTTGCGCTGGAATTTTTAGTAAGGGATGTGCCTTGAATACCTTATGTGCAGCCTTGACAGTAGTGCCGATTGAATAGAAGAGAATACTGCCCTGAAATATCGTTGTTCAGTTTACTGGTAGAGTTGTAATTAAAGGCGTGTATGAGGCTTAGACGTGAAATAGGATAATGTTTAGAGGCTTTCAGCAATAATTACAGGGATAATTTGCGTCCTAGTTCAGCTTGCATGAACAGGATAAAACATGCACGTGCATTAGTAATAGCTATCACTTATTGATTAGATATAACGGATGATAATAAAAAGACATGATATCAGTCCTTAATTTTAGTAAGCACAAGACCAGGTAATTTCAAATAAGAAAATATAAACTTGTACTGCTTTGGAAGAGAGAACAACGGTGCAATTCAAGCGCATTACCTACAGAACTATATATCAAGTATAATAGCAGTCTGGAAAATTTTTTGAAAGAGTGGTCGTTCCTCAGCGAGCAAGGTCCAGTAGCCCATAGAAAGATGTCCTCTGTCGAATTTGTACGAAGAGAAAAAAAACAATGGAAATTATTGAACAAAACTTTTGAATACCTAAGAACATGTTTTTTTTTGGAAAAATATATAGGTATTTGCAACTAAGAGATTTGGAGAGGATAACGATCTCCTGCCCTGCATACGAATATGTAGCCGACATCGTGGAAAGGCGAAGGACAGACAAGAACGAAACGCTTTTGGACAGAGGCAAACGATACAAGACGATGCTAGCGTTGTTATTACATGAAAAAATGTGCCTTCCGAGGTTCTAATTTTCAGTGCAAACAAATTACCCATAAAGGAAGATACGATGGTAATCATGGAGCTGGAAGGAAAGAATGAGGAAAAACCCGAAACCGTTTACCATTTTCACTCGTTTTAGACAAAGTGTGAACGGAGGATCCACTTTAGGAGAAGGGGAGACAACCATATACTAACACTTGAATTAAAAATGAGGAGAGGGCGAGGGGGAATATGTCGGATATCTTTGTCAAAATGCCCAATGGATAAGACTTATTTTTTTATGGCTTCAGCTGCACCCTTATGAACCTACCTTCAGAAGCCGCCAATATGCAGGAGTTCCAGACACAGTGAAAATAAATCTGTCAGAAGTATGAGACTATAATATTGTTCGTCCCTCACTTCTGGTTCTGACATGGTAGAGATAAGAAAAAAATTAACACTGATAGAAAGTTTAAAGACTGCGTACGGCGTATTGTGTGATGAAAGGGACACAGACACATTAGTTTTAGTATCGAGACTAGAGAGAAAGTACAAAGGCTTCATGAGCAGCCAGTTTGCAGAGACACAAACACGCTCAGGGATGAAGGGAGACGAGCGCAACACTGGAGTAAAGACGAAAAGCGTAAAGAAATTATGAAAGGAAAATCTCCCCAGGCAGAACATTAAGCCTGATTTGGCGTCACAGAAACACAAATAGAGTCGTGGATCTTTAGAAATAGTGAGAAAAAGAGTATGAATATTATAGATGATTGAAATCACGGGAAAGAGAGGCTCCATTAAGAGGATATACACCTCACATGATGAACACTGAACACAGTTTGCTCAAACAAAACTCTTGGGAAAGATTCGTGTTGGGTGCTTTCTCTCTCTCTCTCTCTCTCTCTCTCTCTCTCTCTCTCTCTCTCTCTCTCTCTCTCTCTCTCTCTCTCTCTCTCTCTCTCCTTTGTGATGTCAGGATCGGGAACAAAATATTGCGTTGTTGGGTGAGAGCAAGAATTGTACTAATAGTGTAGGTTCAGTGCACCTGTGAAGCCTCTGTAAAAGGAACTCCACGAAATAATGTCCATAACAAATTAGGTATATAAACAGACGTAAGATTATCATAGAGTATTGCATTGAATCAGTTTGTTGTTCAGGTTTAGAGCGAAATTGATAGCATACTGAATAGTATTGCTGATTAAGACCTGTTTCAGTTTCGACAGCTGTTAAGGAGACAACATTTTAGGAGTCAAGAGAAAAAGTTGTTTCTTTCACGAAAATGTATTGATATCCAGTAATACAATAATACAAAATACATTCTTAAGTATGATTTAAGCAGATATATAGATTTCTTATTAATAGACTTTCCTTTTTTTCTCCCATACAAGTGAGTTTTTTCTCTTTTTTTTCTTTTCCTTTCTTTCTTAGAGGTAAGGAAGATTGTAATAGATGATGCCCCGCTCTGCCATGCTCGTGTAGTAAATTTGGAAGTTAATATTTAATTTTGTGCATTCTTACACCAAGGAATCAAACTCATTGGTGGAGAACATTGAAGCCCTTGGTTCACTCACTTTAGATGAGTTAATAGAGAAAATACATAAAGCTACGCTACGATGAACCAACCAAATATTCACTCACTCACTCACTTCATGTCCATTGATTGATTGATTCTGTGGTTCATTCATGCGTGTTCCATGTTGCACTGTGTGTGTGTGTGTGTGTGTGTGTGTGTGTGTGTGTGTGTGTGTGTGTGTGTTTTAATTTATTTTCCTGTCTCTCCGTCTGTCTGTCAGCCCTTTTTCTTTTTCTCTTCTGCGTTTGTGTGTTAGATTACTTGCCCAGCTTTCTTTCCGTTAGTCTGTCTGTGTGTGTCGAGTTTCTCCCTCAAATTTCATGTCCCTTTTGAAAACTTTTACAGGGCTCCATTTTTCTTCTTTCTCCTGCATGTTTTAAAAGTGCAAGAACAACTGTTTTTTCTTCCCTCCCACTCACACAAGAATCTCTTCGCTTCGTATATATATATATATATATATATATATATATATATATATATATATATATATATATATATATATATATATATATATATATATATATATATATATATATATATATATATATATATATATATATATATATATGAACACATCTCGCTATCAGTATATAAAATTGATTTCTATAATGAACATTCAACACACACAGAGAGAGAGAGAGAGAGAGAGAGAGAGAGAGAGAGAGAGAGAAAAAAATTTCGAGGCATGGCTAGTCTTTTATATCGGCGAGACTCATGACACTCTTGTGTGGTTCCATTCTTGTCAGTTCGCAGCCTCCTGGCACTGAGTGAGATTTTCCAGGTCTGCTGATGAGTTACATTAGCGACACACTTGGAGTCGTCACGTCGGGAGTGAAGTCATCACGCCATCGCTCAGCATCTGGGACTCTACGGAAGCCTTTTAGGCACTCTATAGGGTGGATTATCTTTGATGAAATTTTCGAGCATCTTTCCTCCGTAAATCGCTATTGGTCTTTATCTGATAAGAGGCATTTCAGGAACTTTTCATCCATTTTACACTTGGCACTCAACTTGCATGATAAAGTGACAACAAGCCATTCTTCATCAACACACACACACACACACACACACACACACACACACACACACACACACACACACACACACGTGCAGCAGCATTGAATCTGTTTTACCTCCGAAGAACTGCAGATCTTCCTAATGACACACACACCATTCAAATCACAAACAAGATCCAGCGCAGAGTCCGTGAAGCTACCTTGGTTCGACGACAGCTCCGACACATGTGGGAGTCTCGAATAATTAAGGAGAAGACTGATAGGCTGGCAAGGACCTGGAGCATGCACACAGCGTTACCATCTGTGGCCACGCTGCAGCATGTGCCGGGTGTATAGGAGGATTGACCCTGCCTATTGAAACCCCCTGTCAAGTGAGCGTAACATACTACACAAAGCCACCAACTCTCCGTAAACACGTAATTACCAAGCACAATCTGGCGCACCTAATAAGCGACCAACAGTAGGAGTTTCAGTAGAAAATGGATTTATATTTGCATTTCGATTTCCTTTGAATTATGACGCAAATCCAAAACACACTTTCGTTCCCTACAAGGAGGAAGTTCAGACCACTCATTATGTCACCCTGAGAGAGAGAGAGAGAGAGAGAGAGAGAGAGAGAGAGAGAGAGAAACTGAGCGAACGGGAGGGAGTTTTGTCACAGGAAATTTGTACGGAGATGATTTTCCGATGTCAACTTTTATATGTCGCGTGCGAGGACGTCAGGAGGGAGAGGGAGAGGTATTGATTAGAGAGAGAGAGAGAGAGAGAGAGAGAGAGAGAGAGAGAGAGAGAGAATGTTGGGGGGGATGGGAATGGAGAAAAGACGGGAAGAACAAATGGCTGCAGTGAAAGTTAGGAATACATTTTCGAAGTAATGAAGAAAAGTGGAGCGTTAGGATGGAAGTTGAATGGAAGGAAGATCGTGAAAGGAGAAATTAATCCGGAAATAAAGGAGGAAAAAATAGCCCTGGAAAAATGAGGGGAACAATTCGCACAATTACTCGTAGATTATTTCTTTTTCCTCTCCTGTGAATCACGTTTTTTGGACATGAAAAGATGGAGTTCACAATCACTTGCAATTTTGTGTCTTTCTCCTTCACTATATTTTTCCTTTTTTCTTTTCATATCGCGTCTCTCGTGTTAAATGTTTTCCTATCTCCTCTGTGCCAAGGACCTCACTGCATCTCAGGAGTTTTCAATCTCTAGTATCTTTACATTTTCTTCATATTCGTAGCTCCAAAACAATATCGGTGATCACTACGTTTTCTTTTCGTTTTTCTCTCCCATTCTAGGATGATGTCTGTCCTATTGTTAGAATGAAAAAATACAAGTGGGGGAAAAATATGTATAGCTGGCCTGGGACGAACAATCCTATGTACAGAAACAAGGACGAGTCAATACCACTTGCAAACAAAGGGAAGAAAAAAATGGTAGCTACCTATGACCAGCTCCGTCACAGCCCACCAGGCCAGGGGGCGGAGGAGGCAGGAGTCCAGGGAGTGCAGTTGGCGGAGTAATAAAGTGGACATAAGTGGGAGAATGTGGGAACAAGGCATTAAAAGGTAGAGAGTGTTGTGGTGTAAGTGTAGCTCAGTGACTGGAGGGCGGGTGTGACTGGGCAGTGGTAGTGTGGATGCCGGGGAGAGGAGGGGGAGGGGAGAAGTATTACTGTAGGTCCAGCGGTAAGCACAGTGGCTGGGTGGGCTGGCTGTGGCGGGGGCGGGTGGCAGGTGGTGGTGGACACATTCGCAGTGGTTCCAATCTGGACAGCATTGTGTTCGCGTCGAGGAGCTCCCTTTGTCCGCCAGGTCGAGTGGGTTGTCCTATACCGAGTGGAATTTTGATTCACCGCAATAATATGATACGATGTTATATATGTTATACTCTATTACAGAGAGAGAGAGAGAGAGAGAGAGAGAGAGAGAGAGAGAGAGAGAGAGAGAGAGAGAGAGAGAGAGAGAGAGAGATGTGCAGAGTAGTTCAAAGGGTAATGGAAGTAATGAAGACAGATCGCGTCCAGACAGCGGCGATCCACCCACACCAGCACCAGTAGTTTGCTCGCCTCTTCCCTAATTCGAAAGAACTTCCATTCGAGTCCTTCATTTCTTAGGGTACGGAGCAGTCTCTTCCAAAGGCAATCTTACACCGCGGCACGGTGCGAGAATGACCTGAACCGTGTAGTATAAAAAGATCATAGATTATACGAAGCATTAGTGTGACACGGAATGGTTTCATGGCAAGCCTGTCTACCATGCCCGGGTTCGTCTGACTAGGGAACGATGTCACTGATTGGATGAAGGATTGAGGTGCTCTGCATCAGCTTAGGTCTCCCAACACTATGAGTTTTGTTTTATTCCTTATAACTATTTGTTTATGTAAGAGGGTCATTACTCTAGAACAACAAAAGAACTAGAAAAAAATAAGACCACTGAGGTGCTAATCTGGATTCTTTTTCTCAAGAATTCAAGTGATTATGAGGAAATACAGAAGATACAGGCAGGTAGTTCCAGAGTTTATCAGAAAGAAATGTGATGAATGACTGAGGATAGTAAAGTAAGTGCACTGCCATTACTGAGTAGAAGAATGAAGTCTCAGAAGAATGCAAGTCATTATGAGGAAATACAGAACCAACAGGCTGGTAGTTCTAGAGTTTATCAGAAAAAAAAAAGATGAATGAATGATAATATAGTAAAAACACTGCCATCAATGAGTAGAAGAATGACGATCCATTATGAATATATGTAACAAAAAAAAAGGTTCAACGAGACCAAAAAAAAAAAAAAATACAGAAAACGTAACTAACACACAAGATAATGTAACGCAGAGTACGACTCCATCAAGCGTCAAACACACAATGCGTGGCGGCGGCGTCTGGTGGCGTTTCTTTTTTTCTGCTTTGACTTCTTTCATTTCCGAGCGAGAATTGATCAAGGCATGCGTCATTGTCCGACACACCTGCGTCCCCCTCGCCAATACTCGAGGAAATGAATAATTCGCGAAGTGTTTGGGAGACGGTAATGAATGTGTGTGTGTGTGTGTGTGTGTGTGTGTGTGTGTGTGTGTGTGTGTGTGTGTGTGTGTGTGTGTGTGTGGTTTGACTGTACACCAGGCCGCACATAATAATAGGTGTCACTCTTCGCCTCTCCCCCCATCTCTCTCTCTCTCTCTCTCTCTCTCTCTCTCTCTCTCTCTCTCTCTCTCTCTCTCTCTCTCTCTCTCTCTCTCTCTCTCTCTCTCTCTCTCTCTCTCTCTCTCTCTCCTTTGTTTAGTATCTGTGTTGAAGTTAAGATTTAAGTGTCTCCGATGACTTTGTTCAGCTTCCCATGTTGAAGCCGAAGAGACTCACGGTAGATTTATGAGCTTGTTCTTTTAAGAGCACTGAGCCAGCCCGGGGTAAGGTGGATACGGCACTTTTAAACACTCTTGAATAAAAAAGAATGCAGGTGGTCGGCAGGGAGAAATGAGCATAGAGGAATTAGTAACTTGGAAATTTTTCTTGTGGTGCATGGCTGGCTTTGGTTAATGGTGATGCTGACAGAGAGACAGACAGAGAAAGAATAAAGTAAATTGGTGAGGTTATTCAAAGCTTCATCAAAACTTGTGGACTCGGAGGTGACTTGGTACTGTAAAAATTATTCTCTGCAGAAGTAGTACAGGAGGGAGATGAGGTTCAAAGTTTACTATTCAAACAACAGTCAAAGTTTCATTTTTGTTACTTTTATTAACATTTACCAGTCCTCTTTCTCTGTCTCTGTCTCTCTCTCTCTCTCTCTCTCTCTCTCTCTCTCTCTCTCTCTCTCTCTCTCTCTCTCTCTCTCTCTCTCTCTCTTGTCTGTATAGCTTTTGTTTCTCCATCCTTTGATAGTTATGTCTCTCATTGTTGCGAATGTTTTTTATGCATTTAAATGTGGCAGTTTTTTTCTTTGCTGAATACAAAAACTCTCTCTCTCTCTCTCTCTCTCTCTCTCTCTCTCTCTCTCTCTCTCTCTCTCTCTCTCTCTCGATAATATTCCCTACACCTTGCCATCATCAGCATCATCGTTCTTGTCTAAGTTCGCTCATCATTTCGTTTCCGTGAGGCTTCCTGCAGCATGCCGTCCCCTCTGCCCTCAAGTCTTGATTACGTTTCATAACATTACCACCTCCGCAACCCTCGACGTCCCCTCACCAAACTCTTCTAAGAGGCCATTGGTTCATCCATTCTCACCGCGATGTGTTTGTTATTATTGATATTATTGTTATTATCACTATTTTCATCGTCTTGAGCAGGGCAACGCACGTCCTGATGCGACACGAAAGGGAAAGAAGCAATTATAAGAAGCACGCATGAGTGTTTTATTGGGCATGGAAAGAAGAAAATAATAGATAAAAGTGAAATACGATAAAGATCACGTAGGAAGGAGGGAATTTAATGGATGAGAGACAGATGAGAGAGAGAGAGAGAGAGAGAGAGAGAGAGAGAGAGAGAGAGAGAGAGAGAGAGAGAGAGAGAGAGAGATTGCATAGGGGTGGATTTGAAGGCATTATTATCGCCTGCATGTCCCGCTCTTCCAGTTGCACAGCGAGAGTTCGGAATGTGGAGGTGATGTGGTCTTGGCGAGTGAATGACTTCATTATCCCTGCGGTATGAAGCATGAGGGCGTGTGGCGGGAGGTGGCGTGTGGCATGAATGACGCGTTGCTGTTGGAGGTGTTATGAGAGTCTGGGCGATGTGAAATATATTTACACTATATATACGACATTCTTTAATTTTGTTAGTGTGATATGCGTAGTTTGTGATATTCCGTACCAGTTCATGAATCCCTGCACCTCACTTGCGTTACTTTCGAAAGGTTCAAGCTGAAGTATTGCAGTTTTTCTTTGTGTGTGTGTGTGTGTGTGTGTGTGTGTGTGTGTGTGTGTGTGTGTGTGTGTTTGTATTTTGTTGTTCTACTGACAAATTTGCGATACTTCTACTTTATTAACCCCTTCAGTACCATGACGCATTTCCATATACATTCTGCTTACTATTTGGTGAATATGTACCGCTTGAGAAACTTATATAGGGGATTGAAATAGTGAAGACTGTGGCCATTAATCCTCTGACCTACATATACTTTTCTTAATGTCAATAAAATGGTCTAATTCTACGAAAACCTCAATGTAAAAATACGTCCCTGTATTGAAAGGGTTAATAGGAAAAACACTCTTGAAAGCCAGGATAATCTTCTCTGTTGTCTTTGGATGCAGTGGTGATGAGAGAGAGCAAACAGTTCTGAATATGCGCCCATATAGGTTACTTAATTTTTCAGCCGAGTTGCACTTCTTGATAGCGGCGCACTATGTGATGCTACGAGGCGTGATATTGTACTGTGTTTTAAACTACCATTGCATAATTATTGCTCACTGTTCCCTGAAATTTTGTATATTGAGTGCCGGCATCAGTTATCAGTATGGAAATGGCGGAGGGCGGTAATATAATAGCGTCACCCGCCTGACACCCGCATATCGATTAGCGTGATGTGTGCTTTGGATGGGGAGGAGATGGGATGGGTGGGGGGAGGTGCGCCCGCTGAATTATTGCTCGGGCGTGAATGAGACCGTGGCGGACAGGCCGTAGTAGTGGTGAGGGTGCCTTGGCTCGTCTGCCCCGCCTCCCTTTCCGTGGCATCTGTGGCAATATTGTTTCTGTGTGTTTGTGTGTGTGTTTGTGTGTGTGTGTGTGTGTGTGTGTGTGTGTGTGTGTGTGTGTGTGTGTGTGTGTTTGTGTTTGTGTTTGGAAAGTGAAGTATTTGTTTTATATGTGCACTTAAACAGTTTCATTCATCTGGTTATCTGTTCATCTATTTTATGTATGTGCGTATATCAGTATTTAGTGTTGGAAATAAAGTATCTCCTTATCTGAGTCTCACCACCCTGACAGTAGAGAACGTGTCCATCCGGAATGTGACAACGATTTTTTTTCCTCTTAATTTTTCTTCCTCCATCACTGCATTTGTAAGGCAAACACTCATCTGCTGTACTGACGCTGCGGGGAAGACATCGCCGAGTGAATCTTTATCTCGCATGGAAGATTTACATTCTTTCATCATTTTCGTGGTAGTCATGAGCGTATATAAAAACTTTCCTAGCATACATTTTACCGCTACATTTATTCACCGAAAGCTTTTTTTTCAGTTATGTAATAAAAAAAAAAGTTTTACTAAAATTCACTTACGCTGAGATAGATAAAGAGAGGCACTAGCTGAAACTAATAAAAAGACAAGGAAAAAGGAGAAATTTGGTCTGTTAGATTAGGAGCAGACAAGTGACAAGAACACATATCCAACAAATAACAGATAAGAGCAGAAATCATTGTGGCAAAAAAGTATACAACCAATATCAAGGGATTACTGTAGAAGTAGTGAGCAAATAATGCTTATTGGCCGGTCAGACAGCTGTAAGTGAAAGTCATCAGTTCAGCCCCAACCTTCGTTACACAAGCCATTACTTCGCATCAGGACGCTCTCATCCAGGCCTGCCATAGCCCGCTTGTCCTCTTAAAACTGGAGCACCATTGGAACGCAGAACATTCCCACACTCTACGTACACAACTGCTGCACTGTCATACCAGCTCTTAGAGGGTCCTTGCCTGGCCCTGTTCACAATGATGCTTTTATTTGCTTAATTGTCGGCTCTGTGTTTACAAAAATGTGTTTACTTATTTCGATAACTTTAATAATCAACACTTGACAATACATACAGAGGAGAGAGAGAGAGAGAGAGAGAGAGAGAGAGAGAGAGAGAGAGAGAGAGAGAGAGAGAGAGAGAGAGAAACAGTGTGGAAGATCAAGAAAGGGAAAAGAAGAGGGAGGGGATGCTGGAATGAATGAAGTAAGAGAATGTGAAGCAAAGAAGAGAAAGACTGTGAATAGGTCCACACACACACACACACACACACACACACACACACACACACACACACACACACACACACACACACACACACACACACAAAAATCCATTCCATCATGAGCATTAGTACGCATGACATCATTTTTAGCAAGATAGGCGGTGACATTCGTGGTCGACAGCGAATCCCAACGTGTTACTTCAGCCTGAGTGACGCGTGGGTTGTTCTTCCCTGGGAAAATGGATGGTAGCGGCCCTTAAAAAAGCTATTTGTATACAGTCTCTTGTGGGTGGCAGGCGTGACGGAACAGCGCGAGGGAGGGGACGAGGTAAGGAAGGTAAGAGGGACTCAGAGGAAGGGAAGATGCTTTTAAGGCCTGCCCGGGAAGAACAGGAGGAGGAGAAGGAGGAGGAGGACGAGGGAAATAAAAGAGAGTAGAGTAGGAGGTAGGAAGGAGGAGAAAGATCGATTTAATAGGGTGTGCTGTTAGATGGGAGAGAATAAGAGAGGCGAAGGATATAGGTGAAAAAGATTGGAAGGGAAGATTGAAGAGGTAAGGGATGTTGGGAGCGAGTTGATGGAGGGATGGGAAGGGGAGAGGGAGGGAGTTGATGGAATGGATGCAAAGAGAGAGGCAAAGGGAGAGTGAGAAGGGAAGATGAATGAGAGCGAGGGATACTTGGAGGGCAAAAGGTTGGGGAAATGGGAGTCGATGAGAGAATGTGAGGAGAAGTACATGAGAGGAGGATATAGAGATAGATGATCCAGAGAGAAAGAGAGAGAGAGAGAGAGAGAGAGAGAGAGAGAGACAGAGACATTATTTGTTCGTAGTACTTTATAAATAGAGCACTTAAAAGACAATCACAATTTTGAATCAGTTAGGAAGGAAATCAGAGACCTGCGGTTTGCCTTGTTGTTGGGTGGTGTGTGGGTTTCACTTCCCCGACCAGTTGTTGTGACCGGTATCAATAAATTCTTTAGGTATTTTAAAAAGCTTTAGATTAGTTTTCCACGAAGACGGTTTCTCTCGAGGGAGGAAGACTGGCCTGGCTACATTTCCGGGCCGGATTTCATGCTCAGGGAAGGGATCTGCTTCGTAACTCGACGCTGAACGGTTTCGCATTTTGCTCTCGTATTCTTTTTTTCGATGAAGAGACCGCAGTGGCATTCTGAGTGAGATACAGTACATATATGCACCATACTCTAGATAAGGGAATATAAGGAAGGTTAGTGCAGTGTTGTTATAGCGGTAGCAATAATTGTGTTCTCAGAAAAGTAACAATGACTAAATATCTGACGAATCTGTTGCAGTTAATATGAACAGACCTCATCCTTAGACTGAAATAGTTTCATTCTGGTAAGTCAATCAGTTTGCTCGTAGCGTCAATTTTTTGTTAGGAACTGTTGTGCTTGTATTTACTTTTAACGTAGATATTTTACATATTCCACGGTATTTGTGTAACTCTGCTTTACATATATTGCATGTAAATCACGTAACCATGCTGACTGCTTTCAGATTTAATTTCAACTCAACTGGCACACTGGAATACTTTTAAAATTATGCCAGTTCTTGATATAACAATGGTGAGTGAATTCTTACGCAATTCAAAACTGGCTCTTCAATCACAAAATTTCCAATAAAGATGTCACTGGCAAATGTCGCCTTGAAATGATCAAGACTAGCACTGACACACGAATAATTAAAATGATGAGTGAACATTGCTTGGTCTAGTACTGAACCTTGGCGTTAGAAGCGACTGTCATTAATACTCGTTTGTTTTCTGTTGTTCTTTCTGTTGAGATAAAAAAAAAACTTTAGAGAGAATTACCTACTGTGTGTGTGTGTGCGTGTGTGTGTGTGTGTGAAAGAGAGAGAGAGAGAGAGAGAGAGAGAGAGAGTGAGTGTGTGTGTGTGTGTGTGTGTGTGTGTGTGTGTGTGTGTGTGTGGAAGGAATTGAGAGATGGAGGCAGTGTCCCCGGAGGCCGTGCGGAGGAGCCTCACACAGCCAGCCAGCCGCCGCAGAAACGTTACTCCGAAAGGGAAGAAAACGAATCAGGAAAAAGAAAGACAAAACAAAATATGTAAATGCATCGACAAGCTGTATTAATCTTGCCCCTGAGGGAATACTAGTGCGTTTTCATATCTATTTGTTTGAAATGTTAGGATAAGGAAAATATTATCAAAGTTTAGGTAATACAGTTCAAGAAAATGAAATACAGCAGAAGAAAACGATATAATTTCAGATAAGTTTAAGAAAATGAATGGCAGCAGAAAACAACTCGTATCAGAAGGAGAAACAAATGAACAGAGGTGGTAAAAAATATATATACGCAATCTACAACCCTCCTTTTTTTCCCTCTCTCCCAAGAAAAGGTCGATTTGCATAAACTTACATATCGTGAGGGATGATTCTACAGCCGCGATGGGGGTTGAGGGAATACAAAAGTGTGTGTGTGTGTGTGTGTGTGTGTGTGTGCGTGAGCGTGTGCGTGTGCGTGCGTGTGTGATTTGTTGCTGAATTTGTCTCAGCATCCTATCAACACCACAAGCTTGCGTCATTTGCGGGGCTTTTTCATGTGTTATGGAAGTGAAGAGAAGGGAGACGGCGGACGGGAGAGAGAGAGAGAGAGAGAGAGAGAGAGAGAGAGAGAGAGAGAGGAGAGGAGAGGTTATAGTGTGTGTGAGGGAGGGCTGGGGAGAAGAGCGGAGGGAAACAGGCAAAAGGCTCAGATGAGAGGCCCAGGTGAAGGGATGCTGGTGGGGAGGTGTTGACAGATTTCAGCCTGCCATTTGCAAGACGAAGAGGATGGTAGAGAGTTTGGAGCTGCAATGGGGGAGATGTAGTTGATTTTCGGTTTTATATAAGGTTGTTTCTGGGCAAGGGCAATAAAAAGACGGGGGTAGAAATAGGTACCTTGAAGACTTCCCTAAGAAAAAAAAAGAATTACGAAGAAGAATATCCAAAATTACGAGAAATGTCTTAGATGAAGGGAAAGTCCAGGAGTGATATTGCATTTATATATTCATACACTGCTTTACTTTCAATTTCACGTTTCTTTCTTTGCCATTAATGGAAACTCTTGTCACATGTGGTAGATAGTATAAACCCTTTTTCTTTTTCTTTTTTTTATTATTATTACCATTATTATTATTACCGTGTATCATTTATCTATATATTCATTCACCTTTTTCATTTATTCATGTGCACTTATTGCCTTTCACTTGTTTGTTGCCTCTGTGTCTCCCGCTCTTCTCACGGAGTCACAGCTTGCCTTTTGGTCCATGAAGCCAGACGTACGTAGCTGCTCTCTGCCTTTAACCAACACAGTTATTATTCAGTATACACCAGCTGTCTACGAGCGTGTTTCTTTTACTCTTGGGACTTGAACAAATACTATATAGACTTTAGTACACACTGTCAATCACTACCAACACTACAAGACTTGGCAGGCATAGGATGTAACCTTTTTTTTTATCATGCATTGATTTGGTAGGCAGATTCTCTCTCTCTCTCTCTCTCTCTCTCTCTCTCTCTCTCTCTCTCTCTCTCTCTCTCTCTCTCTCTCTCTCTCTCTCTGGAAAAGTTCCCCGCCGCTCGTAGTGTGGACGGATGTTCACTTCTCCTTTATTTGAAAGAGTATTATCGTGATTCTTTTTTTCATTTGTAGTTGGTGGTGGTTATCGTGTTGTTGTTGTTGTTGTTGTTGTTGTTACTGCTGCTAATGCTACTCCTACTATTACTACTACTACTACTACTACTACTACTACTACTACTTTATAATGTTGTTACTGTTACTATCCTTAATATTATTATTATTATTATTGTTATTATTATTATTATTATTATTATTATTAATATCATTATTATTATTATTATCATTATTATTTTTATTATTGTTATTATTATTATCATTATTACCATTATTCATCACTATTATTATTGTTATTATTGTTATCATTATTATCATCACCATTATCATTATCATTATTATTGTTATTTTTTCAATATAGTTTTTATTTAGTTATTGTTATGATTACGAAAATTTCATTGA
The DNA here is from genome assembly GCF_017591435.1 of Portunus trituberculatus. Classification (NCBI taxonomy): domain Eukaryota; kingdom Metazoa; phylum Arthropoda; class Malacostraca; order Decapoda; family Portunidae; genus Portunus; species Portunus trituberculatus. Next base: position 8,031,975 of record NC_059268.1, on the reverse strand, counting down.
ATTGTTTTGTGAATCTAAAAAATTGAGATCCATTATTCATGTTTTGACGAGGAGCAAAGCATTGTCTGTCATCACACTATTGCAGTAAAGAGAAAAATTTGTCGCTGCTTGACGAGCTAGACAGAGGTCACTGAGGGCACGGGGGCGGCGGAGGCGGAGTCGGTGGTGGTGGTGGCGGTAGTGGCGGCGGCGGCTGCGGTGGTTTAAGGGGAAACTGTTGCTCAGCGGGCCTTGAGCAAGAGGAGGTAATTCATCGAGAGGTGAATGGAGATTATTCACTGCTGGCTGAGCTGATGGTGGTAGTGGTGGTGGGTGGTGGCGGTGGTGGCGGTGGTGTTCGTGCTTGGATTTCCTTTGAGACAAGAAATGTTATTACGATGCTGCTGTTACCACTGTTATTGCTGTGGTGTGGTGCTGCTGGTGCTGGTATTGGTGCTGGTGGTAGTGGTGGTGATGCTGCTGTTACTATTTCTGCTACTACTATTACTGTTGCTTCTACATTTCTACTACTACTATAATTACTACTACTACTACTGCTGCTGCCTTTGCTACTAGTATTACTACTACTGTTACTACTGCTACTGCTACTGCTGCTGCTGCTGCTGCTGCTGCTGCTGCTGCCACCACCACCACCACCACCACCACCACCACCACCACCACCACCACACCACCACCGCTGCCGCTGCTGCTGCTGCTGCTGCTGCTGCTGCTGCTGCTGCTGCCGCTGCTGCCACCACCACCACCACCACCACCACCACCACCACCACCACCACCACCACACCACCACCACCACCACCACCACCACCACCACCACCACCACCACCACCACCACCACCACCACCACCACCACCACCACCACCACCACCACTGCTGCCACCACCACCACTGCTGCCACCACTACCACTGCTGCCACTGCTGCCACTACTACACTGCTGCTACTGCTGCACTGCTGCTGCTGCTGCTGCTGCTGCTGCTGCTGCTGCTGCTGCTGCTGCTACTGCTACTACTACTACTACTACTGCTGCTGCTGCTGCTGCTAATAGTACTACTATTACAACATGAACTATACAAGCAGCAACAAACTACAACAGTAACTGCATCGCACAAGCATTACGTACAACTGACCACCACAAATGTGACACACGTGGCAAGTAGAGTCCTATAATACGAAACGAAATGACGAAGAAAGCTCGCAACGATTCTATTCTTCATCTCAGCAGCGCCAAGTTTTCAGTTTAATATTCTCCTCTCCTGGCCGAGCGAAATCTAGTGCAGGGAAACATCTGTCGCCCTCACGCCCTCCCACCCCACATTCTGCTACCTAACCCTCCTACACATCACCCACACGTGCCTCCTGCGCTTCCAACACTATTCTCCTTTCCTCCCTTTCCCTTCCACGCTCTTCCTTTCCGCCTTTCCTTCCCGGCAACCGATTTGTAGACTTTGTGATATTACTCGAGATAGTAGATAGATACAACTGAGAAATAATGTAGTACGAGTATGTCTTGGTGTTATTTGTCTGTCGCTTCATTTTGCTTCGTCTTTGAGTTGTTTGTGGGAAATGTTTTTAGTCAGTAGTAGTAGCAGGTCGGAACGTGTGTGTTGCTCTGAGGGAGGGTATTATTGCTTACACCTTTCATAATGCTTAGGTAAATAGGACAGAAAGGTATAAATGGCGTAGATTCCTCAACGATTCACATATACATGCATGAATACTTACATACACATTACAGTCGTTTAATCATGTACATACCTCACCTTTATACACTTCACTTGTTGCAGATGATTTCGAGCACAAGAAATATGAAAACACGAGTAGTGTGTACTGTACAGGTTCCATTATTCGTACCTGCGGGAGATGTGTAAGCTTCTCTCATGTCGGCTTTAGGGTGACAGAGGAAGCAGCGTAAGTTACCAACAAAAGTATACCACTACGCCAACCTTCCGGCTCCATTCACGAGCGACTGCCGGTGTATCCCGAGAGGGGACGGCCTTTCAACGGCAGCCAAGTTTTGACATCATATGAGTCAACTTCCTTGAATCACGAGGTATAGTACGGTACCTCGTGGCTGGCTATAATGAAGCAACCACATGTGCTGGGTTGTAGTCTTGGAGGCTGTGTTTATAAGGCCCAATAATATGTACAGGTAATAGATGTAGAGTTATCATGATACGCTAATTACTGATTTAACCCCTTCAGTACCATGACGTGTTTCCATAGTCATTGTGCTTACTATTTGGTGATTTTATGCAGCTTCAGAAAATCACGTGGGGGTTAAAACAGTGATGTGGGGGATTAAAATAGTGAAAACTGTGGCCATTAATCTTCTGACCTACATAAACCCTCCCAATGTCAGTAAAATGGTCTAATCGTACATAAATCTCAATTTAAAAATGTGTCCCAGTACTGAAGGGTTAAGACACACTAGAGTAGGTGCTCATGTGGTAAGACCTGTTTTTTCTTTTAAACAACATGACACTGTTCCTTTTCTCTGTGTCACAACTTGCATCAAAACAGGAACACCAGGATTCTGAAGATGCAAAGTAACAGTTCCTCCACACACACACACACACACACACACACACACACACACACACACACACACACACACACACACACACACACACACACACACACACACACACACACATGGTTCAATATAAGATTCTAGTGTTGAAGTCCATAACACCTAGAACCAATCTCGTCTCTCAGATGGCTTAAAGTTGCTGTGGACAAGAACATTCAGACTACAGGTACACGTCGGTATTCCCTTCACTTCTTCAGGCAGAGAGACTCGAAACGGTGAGACTTCAGGGTAAGCAGTTTCAGCTTTTTGAGAGCCAGAAAATGATATTGTAATGATCAAGAAATATTGTGTGTTGTAAAGATTATCTCACACACACACACACACACACACACACACACACACACACACACACACACACACACACACACACACACACACACACACACACACATCAATCAATACATTAATAGCATATCATCGTGAAATCAATATACAAGCATTTCCGTATTGTGTCTTGCAGTGGCGTTTCTAAATGATAAGATTCTTTCGTTCGTTTGGAATCATAAGGATAGACCGTGACGACTATTCCTCCGTGACCCCTCAGGCTGTAGACTCTAATGATAAACAGGTGAAGGGAAGTATTAGAATTAGCGTGTTTTGGAATGCCTGGATGTTTATTGCAATGTTCTTATTTTTTTTTCTACTCCCTGTTCGTGATACTTGTGTTGATATCATAAAATGTCACTTTCTTGGACCGATAGTTCTCTCTCTCTCTCTCTCTCTCTCTCTCTCTCTCTCTCTCTCTCTCTCTCTCTCTCTCTCTCTCTCTCTCTCTCTCTCTCTCTCTCTCTCTCTCTCTCTCTCTCTCTCTCTCTCTCTCTCTCTCTCTCTCTCTCTCTCTCTCTCTCTCTCTCTCTCTCTCTATTTCTTGTGGTTTCTGTTGTTGATCTTTTTTTCTTATCACCATCTTTTCTTCAACTTTTTTTCCCATGTCCTCTTCCTCCTCTCCCTTCTCCTCATCCTCTTTTTTTCTCTCCACCTCTCCACTTCCTGTATTTCTGATACTGATATTGCACGACCACTGCTGGTGGCCCTGCTGGTGACTGAGGCGGTGTGGTGTGTGGTGCGTTCTTTTGTTTCTGTGCTTTGCCTCACTTCCTAGCTTACTGGTTGTCTTGCCCTGCCTTGCCGATCCGAGCTTTGCAATGTCGCTTCTCCCACGAGGCGAGGGGAAACAAGATGAAAGAGAGAGAGAGAGAGAGAGAGAGAGAGAGAGAGAGAGAGAGAGAGAGAGAGAGAGAGAGAGAGAGAGAGAGAGAGAGAGAGACTGTGGAAACTAATTTGGGTTTATCAACTTAGGTATAAAAAAAGAGATAAAGATGAAACGAGGAATTTAGAAACATTTAAAGAGTAACAGTGTCCTGCCTCAAGCTGAATTAAATTAGTCTCCATGAAGTTGGATATTCTTCTCTTGTTATCCGGTTCCAGGTGGTGACAGAGCGATGATTACCGAAATGATCCCTAACGTTGCCTCTAATTACATCATCCAGTCAGCTTTGCATTGAAGTCAGGCTGGCTGGATGATGGTTTGACTTGTGGCTTCCTTGCTCACTCTCTTCCTTCGTATCATCCCTCTCCGTGGTTCCTGTAGAAAGAGAGAGAGAGAGAGAGAGAGAGAGAGAGAGAGAGAGAGAGAGAGAGGATGGCTATCTCTCTGCAGGCTTGGCAATTTTCAACTCATAAGAAACATTTGGTTGGGCAATTGAGGGGTAACGCTGCGTGGTATTCCAAAAAAGGATCCCCAGACCTTCCTTCTTTTATCTCGGAAATAGGTGATCAGATGAGGGGGCGTGGAATGGCGCAGTCTTATCCTCCATGATTGCGAAAAATATAAAGATGATATTTCAGTGTGTGTGTGTGTGTGTGTGTGTGTGTGTGTGTGTGTGTGCGCTGCAGGGCATCGTCTTCCTCCGTTCTAATGCAAAGTTTTCGCTAAGAAGAATCCATGTTTTCCAAATGGGGCACAAACTTGTTGGGAATTGAAACAGCTGACGATGCCAAGTTGTCAATAACTCTTTCTCTCAAAGATGCGTGTGCGCGCGCGTGTGTGTGTGTGTGTGTGTGTGTGTGTGTGTGTGTGTGTGTGTGCGTGTGCGTGTGTGTGCGTGCGTGACTTGGTGCACCTATAAGATTTACGAGGTGAGGACGCCATCAGCTGCAAAATGGAAGGGCTGCATTTAGCGTTGGAGTGGGAAAGGGTAAATCGTGACAGTCATTTTGTCGATACTAAGTTGATGGCTGTTTTAGGAAATCCATCTCAGACTGCTGCGTGAGAACTTTTGAGTTTGGCCTTCGGGTGCGAAAAGTGATGGAGGGGAATGTGGAGGCGGATGGGCTGTGCAGGTGGATGGGGTCACGGAGCAGTAAATCGTGTGTGGCAGTGTTGTAATTGTTGTTGTTACTATAACTCGCACTAAATTCAACACAGACACACGAAATATGTTGTTGAATTCAAAGCGTAAATTGATTGACGATTTACTATACTCTACCTCATCATCTATACTGTGGCCATATTAATACCACAAGCCTACTCTTCCATCTTACGCCTCATGTTATTAGAAGCGTTCCAAATTTAATGCCAGAGTTTCCTGTTGACACCAGACTAAACTTGCCACACAACTCTCCTTCGTTAAATATGAAAAAGTTCAGCCATCCTATTCCGGCCAGAAAAGTCCCACTGCCCGCCGCTTTCCATATTGGTTTTCAAGAGACACCTCTTTCCCCTCAGACCATCACGACGCTGTTACCAGGGCACGCGTCACCTGAAGCATCACTTAGAATACATCCTTGGCCTGTATTGTGCTCTAATGAGACACGCTTCGATCCTTCATTAAACCTTCATACTCATAAGGAGCATTTAGTTCAGCCATGATTTCCTGGTTCCTGCCTTCCATCTGCTTCCCTTCTTCACACTGGCCGGAAACCTTTGCAGTTTTCCCCTTTAATGCATTTTAAAATAGGAAGTAGAGTTTATAGAAAAAAAACAGTAGTAGTTTAGACGCAACGTACACACATGCGAAAAAAAAGGTTGGAAAGAAAGAAGAAGCAATAGTGGTATATATAAACGTACAGAAAAAGGAGTAGAAAAAAAAAGTAGGGAGGCGTGAGTGTGGAATTATTGAAGTGGTAAAGGGGGATTCACCTCCACGCACTCGTATCCCTCTCACCAACACACCCGTGGCTTTTTCCTTTATTGCCAGCCTGGAGTGTGTTGCACCCGCTCTCGCCGGGAGCTCACGGTCCTATACACGGATTTTTTTTTTATTAAATTTGTACCTTAATTACCGTGTCGAGTGCTGTGTGTTTATATTACAGTGTCAAATGTTAATAGCACATTTTATTTCCATTGTGTTTTAGTGTAAGTACTTGCGCTGTATAATTACTTTTCATGTTTATATGGCTTCCCTCGCTGCTCGCCCTCTCCTTGAATGAGAATCGGAAGTAATGAAGATGATGAGTGGTGTACACAAATGGTTCCTTAGCACAATACCTATTCTACATTTTTACAAGTGGGGATGTGTCTGACAGAATGGTGTTTTCATGAGTGTACATTTTTTTCCGCATTTATTTATATTCTTTACCTAATCATTTGTTTACCTATTCTATTAATTTATTCATCAGTAAGCTGAGTATCGTGTGAATTACCTCCATGAAATAAGTCGTTCTAGAAGTTTCCTGATGATGGACTGTCTACAATATTGCTTGTGATGAAAGGAGGAACAGCAGCAAAAAGGGCAATGGCAGCCACGTTAGGAGCCATGGACAAGTCATGAGAATGTGACTGACTGCCTGATTCATTGCTTGACTGACTGACTACTTGATTCACTGCTTGATTGACTGACTACTTGATTCTCTGCTTGACTGACTGACTCACTGACGAGGACTATGTGAAATGTTAAACTATGTTTTTTTTGTTCTACCTTGTCGCACAAATTAGAATAAGCTGCAAGAATTCGTCAGAACTACACGCTGCAATCTACACAGCACAAGATTGCATTCAACATGTATTTGTGTATTTGGTGTGTGGGAACACACACCGCGTAGTGTAGTGGTTAGCACGCTCGACTCACAATCGAGAGGACCGGGTTCGAGTCCCGGTAAGCGGCGAGGCAAATGGGCAAGCCTCTTAATGTGTGGCCCCTGTTCACCTAGCAGTAAATAGGTACGGGATGTAATTCGAGGGGTTGTGTGTGGCCTCGCTTTCCCGGTGTGTGTTATGTTGTGTGTTGATGTGGTCTCAGTCCTACCCGAATATCGGTCTATGAGCTCTGAGCTCGCTCCGTAATGGGGAAGACTGGCTGGGTGACCAGCAGGCGACCGAGGTGGAACCTAAGCGTCCCTAACACCAAATGGCATATTATTAGATTCTGAGGGACCTTTTCATCCGGCACTGAGAAAGGAACGATTTTTTTTTTTTATTTATTTATACCATGTGGGCTTTTCACGGGAATTTATGGACTAAAGGGGGTACTTTTTGGGGTACCTCCTATCTCAAAGCCCACCCGCTAGGAAACCGTTGCCCTGAGTGAGGAAGCCCAACCTACACTCGGACCGTGGACAGGATTCGAACCCATGCGCTTGGAGACCCCTCGGACCCCAAAGCACGCATGGTTCCACTGTACCACGGCGGCTTCATAGTATCTATTTATCTAGCTATCTGTCTATCTATCTATCTGTCTGTCTATCTTTTTTTTTATACCATGTAGGCTTTTTCACGGGAATTTGTGGGCTAAAGGGATACTTTTTTGGGTATCTCCTATCTCAAAGCCCACCCGCTAAGAAACCGTTGCCCAGAGTGAGGAAGCCCAACCTACACTCGGACCGTGGACAGGATTCGAACCCGTGCGCTTGGAGACCCCTCGGACCCCAAAGTACGCATGGTTCCACTGCACCATGGCGGGCTGTCTATCTACTTATCTATCTCCTATAAAAGATATGTGTTTGGCAAATCATGTCCAGCTGGAAAAGTGATGAAGGGAGAGCATTCCTTCTGTGAGAGACCGTTCACATTTTTCTCTCTTTTCGCTGAACTCAGGGTTGATGAAGCACCATTACGCATACTCACACTTATGGTTCTCGTAAAGAACTCGACACCGATAGATTCCCTCCTTTCTTCCTCATTTTCTTCTTTCTCCTCCTCCACACCCATTTTTTTTTTATCCCTTCACGTTACAAATATATTTTCGTCCTCCTTTCCTCAGCGG
>NC_059268.1:8014183-8021683 GCF_017591435.1 Portunus trituberculatus | reverse complement strand
GAGAGAGAGAGAGAGAGAGAGAGAGAGAGAGAGAGAGAGAGAGAGAGAGAGAGAGAGAGAGAGAGAGAGAGAGATAGTAATGGAAGAGAAGAACGAGAACAGAAAAAAAATCAAAACATTAAAAAAGAAGAAGACTGCAGGATCAAGCGAGACTTCTGAGCTAAAACTGAAAACTTGCCTTGGACTCGTGTAGCGTCCATCCCTGGCATAAAGGAAGTGACCGGCACAGCTTGAGGACATGAGGGGGCGCAGAGGCGACACTAAGGAGCAGAGGGGTAAAGGTATGCGTCCCTGCCAGGAAAAAGGGTCGGTCCAGGAGCCAAGTGGGTTAGTGGGAAGAGAGGTAGAGGCAGGAAGTTTGAAGTAGGGAAGAAGGGTAGGGGAAAGAAGAGGGGAAAAGAGAGACAGGAGTGGTGGTTTCAAGAGATTTTAAAGCCGGAAGAGGAGAGAGAGAGTTTTTTGTGGCTATGAAGGGGCGTGGAGGAAGGAGAACGTTAGCTTTTGATTTGGTTAAGTTAAGGAGGAGAGATTATTAGGTTTAGTTGGAAGAGGGAGCAAGAGGAAGCGGAAATTGAGAAGGAAACTGATGTAATGAAGGAGCTTAAGTGGTTGGTTAAGTATGCTTAGGTAATGAAACCTTTGTGTCTGTGTGTGTCTGTGAGTGTCTGTGTGCTGAAGGGGGGAGGAAGAGGAAGGGGCGCTCTTTGGGATGAGTATTTAGGGAAAACCAAGTCCATGAATCTCAAACCAAAAGACGAATTAGTATGGGTCGGTGGAGTCCCTGCAAATAGAGCGGCACAATGGGAACTAATTTGCCTCTTTCTTTGAACTGAGAGAAGAAAAGCACCTTCCACAAACATTTATTTACGTGCAGGCTTCTGATGACTCCGTACATTACATAAGTTCCGGAATGTGAACACTTAGAAATGAGATAAGGAAAATATATAACAATGAAAGAAGACAGGGAACTATTGAACTGCGGTATGGGAGAGTGAACCAAGTAGACGCTGTGAGAAATTTGGGTTACACGACTATACGGAAGAAGATATTTTAGTCCTGTACTTATTGATAAAGGGTAGTTACAGGAATTATTATAAAAGCCAACACGTCGACGAAAAAGAATGAGAAACTGAGATGGAAATTAAAAGAAACACACCATATAGGAAACTGAGAAGGAAATTAAAACAAAAAGATGGAAATAGAAAACAAATACAAAAATGAGTGTGTGTGTGTGTGTGTGTGTGTGTGTGTGTGTGTGTGTGTGTGTGTGTGTGTGTGTGTGTGTGTGTGTGTGTGTGTTATCATCTTCATCAGTCTTTTGTAGCAGTGAGGTGTTTACGCCCTGACTAAAATGGTAGTGCTGGCAGCGGCGGTGGCGGCAGTGACGGCGGTGGTGGTGGTGGTGTTGGTAGAATTCGGAATGGACAGGAGAATAAGGTGTACGGAAGGGAATGAATTTGGAATGCGACGAGAGGAAATGTAGACGTGGGGGAAAGATGAAGTGGTGGGGAGAGCAAGTAGATACAGGGTAGAAGGTTTGGGAACAGATGAAGCGAGCTGTCATAGAAGTTAGTAGTGTACATCAGTCTGTGTTTGTTTGATATCAAGGTTGGGCAAGTTGCAATAGGAAAGTTAGAAGGAGGAGGAGGAATATGAGCAGGAGGAAGAGGAGGAATAGGTGATAGAATAGAGAAAGTCAGACATCTGTTCAACTTTTTTTAGCTGCTACAACCGAGATATCTAAGAGTACTTTATTATTCTGTTGTACTTTTGACAGGAAGAGTGGGAGGAGGAGGAGGAGGAGGAGGAGGAGGAGGAGGAGGAGGAGGAAGAAAAGTTAGAACAAGTCACATACATAAAATATAGTATCAAACCAAGGAATATCTGGAGAGAGAGAGAGAGAGAGAGAGAGAGAGAGAGAGAGAGAGAGAGAGAGAGAGAGAGAGAGAGAGAGAGAGAGAGAGAGAGAGAGAGAGAGAGAGAGAGAAAGGAGGAAACGAAATGGATGAGGACGAGAGAAAGAATAATTTGGAAAAGGAGGAGGATCAAGATGAGAATGAGGAGGAGGAGGAGGAGGAGGAGGAGGAGGAGGAGGAGGAAGGAAATGTATAGCTACTTCGAAGGCTGGTGAAGCCATTGGGTGGATAAGGGAAGATGGCGGTGATGGGAAGAAAATTGTTATAAAGGGGAGGGCGCGAGGCGGGTGTGGAGAGGAAGCCAGACAGATGGAAATGTATTTTGTGACCATGAGACGAGGGCGTTGGCTGGTGGTGGTGGGGAGCGACGGGGAGGAAGATTTGGAAAGGAAAACATGATAGATTAAACGGGATGATGGTGTGAAGGAGAAGAGGGAGTGATGATAGCTCGGGTGTTGACAATAGTGGTGGTGGTAGTGGCGGCGATTGTTGTGTAATTGTTATACGTTGATGGTAGTTGCGTTGTAGTTGGTGGTTGGATGGCTCTTGTTGTTACTGGTGGTGGTGATGGTGGTGGTGTTTGGTAATGTATGTAGCGATCATGGTCCTTTTGGCCTCATTATTTACCAGTGTATGGAATTGAGATAGTGAATAAAACAATGATAGAAATACCTACTAATGAACTACGTGTATAACAAGAAGAGCAGTAGCAACAACAACAACAACAACAACAACAACAACATCAACAATAACAACAACGTAAATGACAGCAACAACAACGACAACAACAACAACAACGACAACAACAACAAGAACAACAACAACAACGACAGGAACAACAACAAGAACAACAACAACAACGACAGGAACAACAACAACAACAACATAACACGACATAAATATGATTGAAAGAAAACGGAAACACAACAACAACAACAGCCATCCTCCTTGAAAACAGAAAAGAATAACAAGACGATCATTCTCCTTCTTCCAGTCCTCCGCTCCTCCCTCCTTCCCTCTCTCCTCTCCTCTCCCTTTCCTCCCCTCTTCTCCTCTCCGTGAATCTCTCCTCCCCCTTCTCCGCTCTATCCCTCTCCTTCCCACGTGTGCTCGGTCTTCCCATTTCTCTTTCACTATCTTGCTCGCTCCCAATTTATTCTTCCCTTCACATTTCTCCTATTTCTTTTCCATCCATGCTCCCCTCGCTCACTCACACCCAATTTCTGTTCCTCCCTTATTCGCCTCCAGTTTCATCCTCCCTCCAGTCCTCGATTACGGCGTCTCCTTCAGTCCCCTTCTGTCCCTTCTTTCTTCCTCCCTCTCTCTCTCTCTCTCTCTCCCCCGCATCATCTCTCCCTTCCTCTTACTTCCGCACAATACTACTGCCTTAACTCTCAAAAACACAGTCCCGCAGCCCTGGCCTCGAGGCGTCGTCATCTTGTCCATTATTCATAGGGCGGAGCGGGCCACAAGATCTGTCCTATCGAGATGCTCCCACGAGGCACCTGTCTCCGCTGGACTTCGTGTTTTCTTTATTATTTCATCTTCGTGTTTTTCTCTCCCAAAGCAGCGTACTGTGAGAAGAAAACGCGGAAGGAGACTAGCTTGTTACATCACACTCACAGACAGGCAGACAGACAGACATACAGACAGACAGGCAGATAGACAGACAGACACACACACACACACACACACACACACACACACACACACACACACACACACACACACACACACACACACACACAGAGAGAGAGAGAGAGAGAGAGAGAGAGAGAGAGAGAGAGAGAGAGAGAGAGAGAGAGGAGTTTTTTGTGGGGACCGCTTTTCACCCCAATAACTTAGGCACACCTGCTCTCTGCCATTATCTCTACAGGGAAAAATGTCCTACGCTTAAATAAATATAATCACAGAAAATAAGCGGAAAAATTCTTTAAACTTATTCCAGCTATATGATTCCAGAGACACCGGCAGTCAAGTGTATCTTATGCGAACTTCTGTTGGTTTATTTATGCTAACACTCGATTATCTCCGTGGCAGCCAGAAATTGTCCTCTGGGGCGGGAGTTTTCGCGCTTTTATCACATAGAAATTGCCCCAATACGTTAAGCTCTTGGAGAGAAGCCCAAGCCATTGTAGAATATATATGCGTGTAGCAGAAGAAAAACTGCCCATTTGCCTCTTCCATGTTATATCACTAAGCTCTTGATGTGCGCACTGGCCTCTCATAAATTGTGTAGGCCTCGGTGTAAAGAAAATATAGTTGGTCTGCGTGTGCGTGACTTTCTTCTGTTTTTCTTTCATTCTTCCTTTGATTTGTTTTCAGATCCTCGCGTGGGAATCCTGGTGACTGAGAACCCTCTTTTGAAAGCTGCCGTGCGCTGTAAATACTAGCTGCTTTAAGGCTCTCCCGTGGGAATGTATGTAGTTGTATATGTTTTTCGTACCCACTTATTCTTTTATCTTCTTTTTTCTCCTTTTCTACTTTTTTTTCCATATATAAACCTAATTTCTTCAGTGCTTGTTCCTGTCGTCGTCGTCGTCATCTTTCTCCTTCGTTTTCTTTTGGTTTTCTTTGGTTCCCGAGAGACAAGAATCGAAAATCACAAGTACGTCTCAATATTACTCCCGTATTGAAAAGAGAGACTAGGCCAGACATCTCAGGGACTCCACAAAGCATGATGAACCTGCTTGGAGGAATATGATGGCTATATATTTTCTCTTCTGTTCGTCCTTAATATTATGGCTATTTATTTATTCATTTATCTGTCCGTTCTATATGATTCAGGTTTATTTGTTTTTGTGGTTGTTTTTTTTTTATAATGTCGTTCATCTGTGTGAAAATGAATTGTTGTAAATATATTTTTTCTAGTGTGCCTTTGAGTTGTTGATGTTAATGTTTTGTATTCCGTCTTTGTTTCCTGTTAGTCTTTCTTTTTGTCAGTTTGGTGAATTGTTGCATATATTCTCGTGTTTAAAAGAAAGAAAAAAAAATACAAGATAATTATCACATGACTCTCCTAAAAATATAGCAAAGGAGAAGAAACAAAACATCTATAAAATATCTTCTTTCAAATACATTCTTCGTAATCGCTACAAAACAAGACTGACGAACATAAGAGGAAAACTGAAAAATGTTGCTCCGATGATAAGAGAAAGAAAAACAATAGAAGGCACAGAGGTTAAATGACATATCCTTAGAGTATTTAAGGTGACAATTTATGAAGACAAAGTTCATCAAAGTAATAGATAGATTTTGAAATACTCGGTAACTCATAACTGTACCATGAACTGAAGAGTAATCCCAGTGAAGCAGCAACAGCGAGAGCATTAATTTAGTACTCGTATGATCAAAGAATTGTATGAAAATTGAGACGTAAGGCAGGAATGTTAACTCCGGAAGACAGACATGGGTGAGTGTTAAGAGTGAAGAGGCAGCGAAGTAGAGGGAGGGGAGCATTTGTTTCGTGTGTTCAGAAGAGCAGTAACTGTGAAAATGGTGGTATAAGATAGGAATATTAATGAAGGAAGACGGAAGGGGAAGTAGATGCGATAACGTGAGACGAATATCCCACTGCCACCAACTTGAACACGAGAGGCCCACCGCAGACCAGGCAGGATAAGCTTTCTTTAGAAGTTAAACATTTGATTCAAGGCGGCTTAAGATGTCAGACTTCAAATAGGAACGAAAAACTTTGATATGAGAACAGAAATTAATGTCTAGTGAAAATAATTGAATTTCGGTGTTAGTAAAGACGGGATGGTAATTCGAGTGCCTGTTTCTTCTTACTAACTCAATGGAGATATAAAGATTTTGAAGTACTGAGGACCACAAGGTTTTTCCCTTAAGTATGTTAAATGAGGAAAAAGATAGTTAGGTGTACTTTAAGTCTTCCGGTGAATGTTGGAATACTGCTAGTTAAATTCCATAGAAACCTCAACAAATGACCATCCTAAACCAGAATGTAGCACTTAGTATGGATTGCAATACCTGATGGGAGTAAATGACTGATAAAAGGAAGATGCCGATGATTGATAAATTGTAAGGAAAATCTACTAACTCTATCAACTCAGAAATAGGTTCCAGAATGGACGCAAGATTATAAATGCAAAATTGTGTGAAGTTTATGGAATAACTATTAGAAATTATCTCTGGTGTTCTTGTGTTCTGAATACTTCTCAGATCTCAGATGCCATTATGAATAAAATAGCAGACTCTAATGGAAATATTTTAACAGTCCTTCATGGAACCTTTTACTGACAATCGCGGAGACGCTTTACCACAGAATTTACCACGTTGAAAATTTAAAAACTCTTTAGAAAAAGAAGGTAAGGGGGAACTGAAAAGGCGGCCGTTTAAAGTAATAGACACTTACGTAAAAGAAATAGACTATTTACTCTCCTTTTAGAGAGGCTGACCATCAACACACTCCAGAAAGGGAGGAAATAGACGTTCGGGGACAGAAGTAGAAACGTTTGAACAGACAGACGAACATAATGGCACTTAACGCTGTCCTGGTACCGCTGGCACCATCAATATGTTCTGGTGTGGTTGAAGAGAAACACCGGGGCCTTTCCCTGTGTTTATTGTAAGATACAAAGCGTATTGAAGCTTGGTAGACTTGGTAGCGAGTAGCCGTGGAGGCTTGAGAAGTAGCCGGCGGCCAGAGCGAGACTTGTAGTCGGTAGCGGCTAGATGAAGCTTGTAGCAAGCGTGATGATGTAGAATTACAGTCTAGACACTGGAGTGTGACTGTAGACAGTAGACTGTAGAGGTAGACTGGCTGTGCAGAACCAGTCAAAGAGAGAAGGCAAGCGGATTGCCAGGCGGAGCGTGAGTCTATTCCCGAAACTGTGTTGGGAACGACTGAATGCGGCATCCCGTGGGGTGGAACAACACCCACGGTCGTAGAACATCATACGGTAGAACATTACATTACTCCGCGTTAACAAAGTAGTGTCTATCATAACGCATTGTATCTCTGTATTCACTCTACTTAAATGAGGCACAAGTCTGAAAGCTTATCTGAAGTGGCAAACCAGAATATGTTTTAACTGAAACAATACAAAAGGTAAAGAAAACAAAGTAAGTGCAAAAATTACGTGTTAAGAATCTAAAACTGTCTGGCGTATCCAAAAAGAGCGTAATGGAGTGACGGGTACAGTGGAAGCTTAGTGATAATCATGAATTTTAACGTGGGTTGTCTTCCGTGATGATGAGAGACGAAAAATAACAACAAACTGCCTTTTAAAACTCGCGCAAGGCCTTTGAAAAAAATGTTTAAGGTGTTCGAGGTAAACAGTCAGAGGACACGCTAAGAATTTTGTTTTGTCTTCCTCAGCGTGTTTTCAGAATTTAAGTTTCTCATCCACAATGCATAACTGTATCCCTTCCTTCTGTAGATAAAGTGGCCAGCATGTTCATTCTTACATCAGGAAATATGTGAAGAAACTTTGAACACGAAAGAAATGACACGTATTTTCTCTCGGCAGCGCATTCCCTCCCCTTCCATTTTTCCTCCCTTTTTCTCCATGCTATTGTTTCCTCCTCCTCCTCCTCCTTGTTCTCACCCTCACCCCTCACC
>NC_059268.1:7999183-8009183 GCF_017591435.1 Portunus trituberculatus | reverse complement strand
CTCATGGCATCTGCAAGATATGGTCATCGCCAAATTGCAAGTGTAATGTGGTCGAGACGATCTGGCTGCTGGGCGTATTCGAGGGGAGCAGCCTATGTGATCAGGGTCTGCCAGCCAGTAACAGTTGAGTCAGCCATCAGCGATGTTCCCTTATGGGGTGGCCCTGGCCCATAAAGGAGTTTCGCGTTTGATTGAAAGCTGTTGTCGCTCGTCTGTCTCTCGACTTTATCAAAAGGCTGGGAGACGCGAGGACCTTCAAAGGAAACTCTGCCTCCTCTACTGCGCCGTGTCCAGGAAATAAGGCAAGCGTTCACCTTTTACTTTTTGCAAGGCAAATTTACAGTGCAATTGTACGATGTAAGTAATGAGTCTCAGAGCAAAGATAATGTAGGAAATAATATGATACAGGAAGTGAAGCAGGATAGTTAAAGACCCCAGCAGCTGCTGTGTAATGTAACAGAGGTCGCCATAAATTCGAAATCCAATGTCAAAACAATAACTGGGAGGGTAAATCTGGAGAGCTGGAAGGAAGCAAGAGAGTGCTTGCCTGGAAGAGCTGGTAGTCTCTCTCTCTCTCTCTCTCTCTCTCTCTCTCTCTCTCTCTCTCTCTCTCTCTCTCTCTCTCTCTCTCTCTCTCTCTCTCTCTCTCTCTCTCTCTCTCTCTCTCTCTCTCTCTCTCTCTCTCTCTCTCTCTCTCTCTCTCTCTCTCTCTCTGTGTTCTTACAGCCATTAACAGCCTTTTTTCCCTGCTGTCTGAGGAGGCTGGGATTGGTCGCTGGTGGTGAATGGCCTGCAGGTTGTATCTGGTCATTGATCAGCGCAGGCCTAGGCCTCCAGTCCTATCCGATATAACAACAACAGAACTCTTGCTACTGCTTTTTACCTTTCCATCTGTCTGTTTATCTGTATATATGTCTGTTTTTCTTTCTGTCTATCTACGTGTTTGTATATTTATTTAACTAAGTTGTCTGTAAATGCCTATGTTTGTTTGTCCTTATATCTGTTCATCCTTATTTTTCCATATGCAGTGTGTGTGTGTGTGTGTGTGTGTGTGTGTGTGTGTGTGTGTGTGTGTGTGTGTGTGTGTGTGTGTGTGTGTGTGTGTGTGTGTGTGTGTGTGTGTGTGTGTTAATCTATACATCTATCCCTCTTTCCATACTATATTTCTGTAAGCTTACATGAAAGAAAAACAAAGCTGAAAACAACGATTTAGAAAAAAAAAAAAAAAAAGAAAAATGTAAATTAAACGTAGAAAGAGAAACAAGGAAAACCTCTTGATTCCTTTACTGTGGATATTGACTTTTCTCAGGAAAGATTCGCCTTCGTCCTTTCAAGTCGATTTTTACAACACACAGGAAGATTGCATACTATTCTGAGTCTGCATTTCTGAGAGAGAGAGAGAGAGAGAGAGAGAGAGAGAGAGAGAGAGAGGTATAGAAAAAAATCACAAATCCTCCTTAAGATTTTTTTTTTTTTTTTGTATTACTTTTGACACACATTCCATTTTTCGTTTCCGTGCATTCTCTCCAGTTTTATTATCTAACTTTATCACTTAAAACTGCAAGAACTTTTACCTCGCTTTTCACTGAAATTTATAATGAATATTTTCTTTCAGTAGTAGTAGTAGCAATAGTCGTAGCAGTAATAGTAGTAGTAGTAGTAGTAGTAGTAGTAGTAGTAGTAGTAGTAGTAGTAAAAACAGCAGCAGCAGTAGTAGTAGTATTAGATGTAGCAGTAGTAGTAGTAAATAGTAGTAATATTAAAAGTATTAGTAGTAGTAGTAGTAGTAGTAGTAGTAGTAGTAGTAGTAGTCTGAGAAGGAGTGATGAAAGTTTTAATTATTTACATTTCACCCGCGTAACATTTCACCAATCAGGACATTATTTTCTGGCTAGCGGCGAGGAGGTCTTGGACATAAACGCACGTTGGAAGATAGCGAGCAGGAAGGATTGGATTTATATAACACATCCGCTCACCTCGCTTTATCCCCATCGCAAATATCACAGTCGCTACCCAGAGAGCGCCGCCACAAATCTTGATATCTTGAAGGAGGTGACTCGCAGTTCCTTCTGGGCTTACTGCGGCGGCTTTATACTCGCGCTGCTTTATGGGCAAACTTGTCGCGTTGAGCTGAATTGCCTTCATATCAGCCCGTCTCCTCCGCCACCTCCTCCTCCTCCTCTTCCTCCTCCTCTTTCACCTTGTCCTTGAGTGTGCGTTGCCATGAGGGAAGGAGAGAGCATGAGAAGGTGACTGGCCGAGCAGCGAAATGAGAAGATGAGAAACGAGCTGTGCAAGTTTTATGTGGAATTAATGGAATAAGAAGATGGTTTCATTAGGAGGAAGAGAGAGAGAGAGAGAGAGAGAGAGAGAGAGAGAGAGAGAGAGAGAGAGAGAGAGAGAGAGAGAGAGATTGGTATTAACTAGATAATACAAAAATATGTAATAAAAGAAAAAAAACTCTTATCAAGCAATATTGGGAATAAAGGAGAGTAAAATCAACGCTTGGAAATAAAAAAAAAGAAAGCAAGGCACAAAAATAATGGCATTGTAGTTCCTTTTCTTCCTTATCGCACTTCCTTATCCTCGCTCCGCTCAGCAACTTGAAATGGCTCTCAACACAGCTCACGTATCTTCCTCCCTTTTTATGTGTGCACCTCTTTTCCTTTTTTTTCCTACTGCACTGGAGAGAAAAACCTCGCAGCTTTGATGTCCCCGAGAGTTGAAATGAACCTGTCTGGGCGGTGTAGTTATCTCTCTGCGAAACTCATAGTTGCTGCATTTTTCGGTGTCTTTTTATACACCTTTCCCAGGAATTTAATGTTCGTTGTGTTCTATGCATACAGTTCAAGAGGAGATAAAAAGTTCTTTCTATGAGACTTTTTTTTCATGTTGGTACAAATTCATGCAAAGAGAATAATGTGGTGCGTCGGCCAGTGAGGAAAGAAGCGACGCCCGTGAACACGCCAGCACACCAACGTGGTCAGGACTTCGTTTTAACATTAACGCACGTGGTGGGCTGGTCAGAAGGCTGATTCAGATCTCGCTGTCTCTGCCAACGTGAACTGCAAGCAAACTAATTTTCTTACTCGAAATGAAGTACGACCTACTCTTTTTAGAACTCTCTCTCTCTCTCTCTCTCTCTCTCTCTCTCTCTCTCTCTCTCTCTCTCTCTCTCTCTCTCTCTCTCTCTCTCTCTCTCTCTCTCTCTCTCTCTCTCTCTCTCTCTCTCTCTCTCTCTCTCTCTCTCTCTCTCTCTCTCTGTGTGTGTGTGTGTGTGTGTGTGTGTGTGTGTGTGTGTGTGTGTGTGTGTGTGTGTGTGTGTGTGTGTGTGTGTGTGTGTGTGTGTGTGTGTGTGTGAGAGTATGTGCGTGCGTGCGTGCTCGCCTGAGATTGCGTTTACTTCAGTATTTAATTTTACAAATTGCTTTATCTTCTTTAATTACTATTTCTAAAACTCTTGGTTTGGATATGAATCACATAACTTTTAAGCGAACAAAGTTAGATCAACAATGGCAGAAACCAATGAGCCGTTTCAAATTAATGGCAAATATAATTTTCCAAGTTTGGGTGTTCAGCCTCTAGGTCTCGTCCACCATTCCAATGTTTTACTGCTTTCTTTTCTCCTCTCAGCCATAACTGGGTGTTCGATGCTTTGTTTCAGTGTTTTCTTCGCCTTTTCTTTTTCCCCAGTGCTTTTGATGCTTTTGAGAATCTCGTTACTCATTACAGCACCTTCTCCTGTCTCAAAGAAGCAGTGTGAGGTAGGAGAGGATTCATGTTATACAGGAGATGCATATCAAACACACCGGGGTTATCTCGCAAAAGAAATGAACGACCAGGTGCTTCCCTCTAAGAATTTGTTACGATTTGTTTGAAATATCCGTATCCTTCATTTCTCTACAGTACTGTACTCTCATCTTTTATGCAATGTGGAAATTTATACCGAAATCTGTCATGGGCGCTGGATCCTTTGCGAAACTTTTAGCCCAAAGACATGGTGATTTTCGGACATGATTTATTGCGGTCGGTAGGAGGGTGCGTGAAGAACGGTAATGTTTATGAAGGATTGTGATAGGAGAGGAAACCAAGGGGACGTTCCTTTAAGCCCATAACTTAAGTAAAGAAATTCCACCAAAATACCAGTGACATAGTGAAACTTTTTGATCATATCACACAATGGTTAAAAGCTTTCTATAGCCACTCGATGCATTAGAGTATAAAGAGAGAGAAAGAGAAAGAAGGAAACTGAATATACCAGAGTTTTCCTTTCCTTTTCTTTGAGAATTCTAACTGTTTGATATCTGAATGAAATATTGGAGCGATGCCCTTTGCTGAACTCCTACAATGTAGCATCAGCAGCAATAGTAGTAGTAGTAATAGTAGTAGTAGAAAATTATGATGAAAATGATGTTGCATTTGTTTTTATTGTCGTTGTTGCTCTTACAAATCCAATAGTAGTAGTAACAGTAATTGCTCTCACAGAATGTAGTATCAGCAGCAATATTAATAGTAGTAATAGTAGTTGTAGAAAATTATGATGGAAAGGATGTTGCATTTTTTTTTTTTTTGTCGTTGTTGCTGTTACAAATCCAACAGCAGTAGCAACAGTAATAGTTTTTAATAGTATACCAGTTTTGTTTTCTGGGCCTACGAAAACAGTGGAACCAAAAATTCAAATCTACTAGAATATCAGGAAAGAAAATGTGGATTCGCGTTCCTTAACTCATGTAGTATTCAGGACGTCAGACGGAGTGGAGGGAAGGGGCTGGGGTTTCAGCGCGTCTAGTGGAAACAACAAAAGAGGGAGAGAGCAGCCGTGGAGCAGTGAGCGTATGAAGTAAGATGTGGCGTAGTAAGGTGGTGAAGATACACACTTTCTCTCTCCGGACCAGTCATTACGTAAAGGTCACTCACCTCGAGAAGAGTTACCACAATTGACTTTGATTTTGAGGCAACGCTGATTGACTGCCATTGAGGTGAAAACTGTATGTATTCACCATGAGGGAGTCTATGCCTTTGTATTTGCGTGTATGTGGTTATTTCTGGAGTTTAATAACCCCAGTCACTAGCAAATTTCGCTTACAGTGAAAGGTAAAATCAGAAGCTATTTGAAGACAGAAATCTCTCAAAGGAGGTTGTTTGGAAAGATAGATATATCAACAGCATAAATGCAAATTTTAAAATCAAATAGTTGTAGTAGTAATAGTAGAAATAATAGAAGTAGTAGTAGTAGTAGTAGTAGTAGTAGTAGTAGTAGTAGTAGTAGTAGTAGTAGTAGTAGTTGTAGTAGAAGTAATAGTAGTGTGCTAGTATTGTAACAGATAGATAGTTATTGAATTTCTTTTATTAAAACCTAATAATCATCTATAGAATTCTAACCATGGTTCGAGGTTAGAAAGGTCGTCCATTTACAGGAACGGTTTCCAAACACTAACTTTTGCGTCCAATCCTAATTAATCATGGGAACCTGACATAAAATCCAGTATACATGCATAAATGTACTTCAAGACAGAATAAGATAAAAAGAAATGTAGGTTATTGGCAAGTGTCCCTTTACAATAAGTCAGATGTCCCTTTGGAGCTTCTGTCACGCTACATCGTCTTGTCAAATTATTAGAGAGAAACTCAGGTCAGTCATGTTCGTCTCAAAATAAAAATTCCTTATCAATCAAAAAAGACTCAGCGTTGATGTAACTTTGCGTCTCCGAGGAAAGTGCGGCTTGCGTTGATCAGGAAAATGAATCATCACTTTGTTCCTAAAGGAGTGCTTTCTAGCCACAGTTTGGAGCTGGATAGGACTAAGCAGAGAGGTAACACTAGGAAGAATTTGTTCAGTTATGTGGTCCAAACTGATCCTTACCATGTCAGCTTGCCATTCGACCTCCACGTGTTTCACGTGCTGAACAATTTCTTCATTGTCTTTCAAGCCATGTCAAGCCATTGCCTGTTAAGTACTTGCTCTTCATTATAATTTTTTGTTCATTAACGCCCTGCTCTGTGTTTTTCACCACATCAGTGTATCGGCTTTTACAGTTCGCTTTAGCGTTGCTAAACTTAGTTATCGTTTAGTGTTTCTCTTGAGAATCAAATGGTGTCCAGAAGGTTTTGGCCAATCGGCTTCCCGCGTTGGTCACGTACATCTTCACCGCGGCAAATGGGGAAGATCAGCGTCATCAGCCTTGCTTCCCTTTCGGGGCATGTGAGTATAACTTATTCCCTGTCCCTGGTGCCTCCTTCTGGCTCCCATGAGCGTCGTTGCCTCACATCTGCTCGTTGTACCCAGCCTGCAGGAAAGTTGGGTGTTGGCCCTTTGAAACTCTGTGTGTGTGTGTGTGTGTGTGTGTGTGTGTGTGTGTGTGTGTGTGTGTGTGTGTAATTCACCACGGTCGTCTGCTGGTCACCCAGCCAGTCTTCCCCATTACGAAGCGAGCTCAGAGCTCATAGACTGATGTTCGGGTAGGATTGAGACCACAACACACACTCCATACACCGGGAAAGCGAGGCCACAACCCCTCGAATTACATCCCGTACCTGTTTACTGCTAGGTGAACAGGGGCTACACATTAAGAGGCTTATCCATTTGCCTCACCGCTTTCCGGGACTCGAACCCGGACCCTCTCGGTTGTGAGCCGAGCGTGCTAACCACTACACTACGCGGTGTGTGTGTGTGTGTGTGTGTGTGTGTGTGTGTGTGTGTGTGTGTGTGTGTGTGTGTGTGTGTGTGTGTGTGTGTGCGCGCGCGCGCGCGTGTGTGATTTAATTTTCTCTCCACTCCTGCCAACTATTTTCTTTGTCTCAGGTTCTGAAAAAAAAAACTTGCTCTGCCCTGGCAAAAGTTCCACTCTCTGGTGTGTTTTGCATACAATACCACGCCCTGCTCTGTTCTCTTCTCACAGAGAAATGCTGGAAGGGTGGTGGCGACTTCCATCCACTCAACGACGTGGATGAAGAGAAGTAGACTTTGTGGTCGGGACAAATTTTCAGCCCCTGAGAAACCACACTTGGTCCAATCTCCATGTAGCGGGGACCCTCTTACCCGTTCCCCCCCCCTCCCGGCCACACCGTGTCTTTGTGACTCGAGTCTCACCAGGGTACATAATCATGTCCTTGATGATTCTTAATTCTTGCTTATATGAGTAAGTCGCAAATTGAGAGAGTTACCATGCATTCCTTATAAGGCCTCGGCGGACACTTTGGAGAAAGAAGGACGGAGAAAAGAATGGAAGGAAAGTAAAAGAATGTGGAAGGAGATTGCTTCAATTTCAGCAGATGCAGTGCTTCCCTCTCATATATCCCCCGCTAGTGTGCCGTAATACCTGCCTCCTCCCTCTCCTCGCCCCTTACCCTCCCTCACCTTGGCTAGCCTAACGCTGTCGTGCCAGCCCGACAAGGTATTGGCTTTGGCCGCGAGCACAGACCTTTTCTGGGGTACTAACAGGGCCTTTTTGCGCCATAACCGACCACACTGGTATTGGTCGCTGGGACTTCACAACAACACCTTGCCTAATGCCATCTGTTGCCGAGCAAAAATGATCTGAGTTATTTCTTATTGTTCCCTGCGCTCACGCCGCGAATGGCCGATACAGTTGAATTTGAAATGACAACTCCATTCCTCTTCGTGCCTTTTTCATTTACCTCTCCGCCTCCGTAACTGGTTCCCTCTTAGTTTCTCAGACCGGCCGTGAAATAAAAGCAGCTCTACGGACAGCGAACTGAAAGCGGCAGCGGAATTCCAATCTGTTGGGAGGGAAAAATATAATAGGCACCTTGATTCATTTCGCCATCTTGTAGGAAGAGTGTCACCCCGGCCCTCCCACTGTCCTACCTCCCTGTCTCCGCTCGTTTGTTTTCCCACAAGCTCCATGTGCTGGTTGCCATTAAGCTCCCGAATACCAATGTATTACCAATTTCCGGCAACACTTATATCAGTGATAGAGTAATCGGTTTTATTGCTGCGCCGTAATTTAGTAAAGCATTAAAACCACAAGACAGAGTAAATAATTTTATTGCTGCATCATAATTTACCACGGCATTAGGTACGGGACGGAACACGAAGGCTGGCGGAGTGCTTTAGCCGAAGACTCATGGATATGTGCCTACGTATGAGTTGTAATATGTGCGCGTATGTACGAACGTGTTCCTCATGTACTACAATACACCGAATAGGAATAATAGAAAGTCTCGGTATTGGAGACTCAACAATTAAGGGGCTTAGCGAACATGCCCAGCCAGTTCGGTTAGGTTTTATGAGGCGTGAAAAATTGATGCGCCTGCGGCCAGACTTCCCTGTTAATTAGTAAGCCCCGCGCAAACGAGTATGATCAGGATAAGATGTAACTTTTTATTGCAACTTTTCATCCCCATCCATTCTAATAGGATAACGTTGCGAGATTGAGAGCGACCTGTTTTGTCTCGTAACTTTGGATTTTGAAGTGTGGGTTTATAATTTATTCTTTCCCTCTTCTACGTCATTAGCACTGCCGCTGTTTGAAGTAATGTCATAACAACAACACCACCACAGCCTTACATTGCTGTCCTACATTCACACGTACATGTATAATGCAACCCTGAACTAGCGTATACCACAGCGTGACTTTCCTAGATTTTTTATCTGTTCATTTAACTATTTTAGTAAATATGAGCAAGAAGCCAATAGGCCTCAACGTGACAGTTCCTGTATGAAACATGCCTGCCTATATTCAACCATTATTGCTGTCCATAATTTGATGTAATCTTCTTTTAAAGCTCCCAATTGACTCGGGACTAACAGCATGATTACTGACGTGACCTTATGTCATGTGTTATGGGACTAGAAAGACTAATGACTAAATCACATTCATCCCTTTTATTTCATTGCAATATCATTTTTTTTACTTGTTTTAATTTATGTTCGTCGTGTGTCCACTATCTGGCTACACGCAGCAGGATGGAGTTTGTGTTTTCATGCCATTGTGCCGCTAATGTGTTGCATGAACGCACTGGATGGCGGCCATTCCGTGATTACATACAACATTAAGGAGTCAACAGGTGTGTGGAGGTTGGCAGTGTGTGCACCTGTACCTGTACCTGTACCTGGCACTGTACCTCGCGGCATTTCTCCTAATTGTGCGATGATTGATTGCTGTATTGATGTTTATTATTTATTTTCTATCGCTTGTTTAGTTCTTGTTTATGATTCTACTACTCTATTATATTACTACTGTTGTTGTTGCTATTGCTACTACTACTACTACTACTACTACTACTACTACTACTACTACTACTACTACTACTACTACTACTGCTGCTGCTGCTGCTGCTGCTGCTGCTGCTGCTGCCACTGCTGCCACCACTACTGCTACTACTACTACTGCTACTACTACTACTGCTACTGCCACCACCACCACCACCACCACTACTACTACTGCTGCCACCACCACCACTGCTGCTGCTACTGCTGCTGCTGCTACTACTACTACTACTACCATTACTACATCTGCTTCTATTACCACCACCACCACCACCACCACCATCACCACTACTACTACTACTACTACTACTACCACTTCTACTACTACTACACCAGTGAAAGTGCTGTTCTTATATTCCGCACTATGGTAACATTGCCAGACACAGTAAGTGCATGTTTCTCCCTTTCCTGGGGTGCGCTGAATCGTACTGTATTTCATAATCGATCTGCAATAGTTCCCCTCTTCACAAATATCGGGAGCAAGTACGCAACAGTTCCAAGTAGCCATTAGTCACATTGTCCCCACCAAACTTCCATTAACCTGTTCAGATTAATTTGCACAATTTTGCCGTCTCAGAAGCAGTTCATCACCGCTGCACACGCCCCAGCCGCTGCTCAGCCTCGCATTACGTAGACCCCTCGCTCGCTTCCCTCAACAAACGTTCTTCTCATTAATAATATCAGCTTCTCCTTCTCACAGGTTTGGATTTCCCTCGGCGCCCATGTTTCAGTAGGTTAGGGTGAAGCCTCATCTTAATGTCTCCTATT
>NC_059268.1:7961683-7991683 GCF_017591435.1 Portunus trituberculatus | reverse complement strand
ATCTACTAGACTGTTTTTAGTGAAGGACAGTCCAAGTGTTGTTTTTTTTTTTATGTAAGAGGGAGAACTGCCAAGGCCAAAACTAAAAAATATTAGAAAAAATGCCCACTGGAATTGCAGTCTCCATAAAAGATACGAAAGAATGAGTCAAAGGATAGGGTTGAATTGCTAATATACACATCATTTTTATTATTGTATTTTTTTTATATATTTGATGTTTTTATTGCTCTGTTGTTGTTTTTGTTATTATTTTACTATTATTGCTACTACTACTGCTACTTCTATTGCTACTACTACTACTACTACTACTACTACTACTACTACTACTACTACTACTACTACTACTACTACTACTACTACTACTACTACTACTACTACTACTACTACCACCACCACTACTAGTACTGCTACTACTACGACCATCAATGCTTAACTTCTATCACCAATACTGTTACTATCACTACCATTTTATCACTACCACTGCACCACTACTGCTGCTGTTACTTCTGCTTGTGGTGGTGCTTTCTCTCCGGTAACTTGGTCTCCGGGAGTGCCTTATCAGTGTGGCTTGCCATCATTAGTAATTACAAGTGGATGTGTCAGCTCCTGGGTCAGTGGCAGGTCTGGTAGGGCTCCCTCGCCTTCCTTTACGATATTGTTACTCTGATTCCCAGCCATCGATACCCATTACTTTCTCGACAGTTCTCCCTGACGCCCTCGAAGATTGACGAGACGGCTACAACTGTTGTTTTGTGATGCTAATTAGTATTGTTATGTGAATTGATAGTAAAGGTAATGGTTGTAATGACAGCGATACTGATGGTGGTTATTATCATTTTCCTTTTCTTGTTATTTTTTTACTGTTATCAGTGGTAAAGAATAGGAAATAGCCCCATAGCAGTAGAAATAGTAGTAGTAGTAGTAATAGTAGTAGTAGTAGCAGTAGTAGTAGTAGTAGTAGTAGTAGTAGTAGTAGTAGTAGTAGTAGTAGTAGTAGTAGTAGTAGTAGTAGTAGTAGTAGTAGTAGTAGTAGAAGCAGCAGCAGCAGCAGTAGTTATAGTGTAATGACAGTAAAACCAGTAATCGTCGACTTAGGAGCAGCACAGGGACAGCTTTCCTCTCACACAGTGAATCCAAAATAGAAAAAAAAATAATATTGCAAGTAACAAGAAATTTAAGCAACCAGTTCTTACCTCTCCCGGGTGTGTGTACTCCCCTGCATGCTGCCGCTCCTCGCCATTCCACATTGATCACTCTCCTGCCCCGCTATTCATCTTCCTCTCAACGGCTCTCATGCGTCTTCCTCCTCGGCGTCCTTCCAGCTTCCCCACCACTGGTTACTCCGGCAGGTTTCTCGCTGCTATTCCCTAATACATTTCTAAGTTGGAACCTATTTCTTAGCTTATTTTTCCCCTCTCACTGAAGGATACGCTGAGGGTTGAGATATATGTGTATTTAGCATCACTGAGCTCCGTCCAGGCTTCAGGTTTGTCTTGTGTTGCTCAACTGGTCATGCTGTGCTTATTATGTTTGTTGATTTTAGATATTTTATTTATTTATCCGTTAAACTTCATCACATACACTAGTTGGGAGGGGGAGAGTAATTGGACGGCTGCATATTTTTCTATGAAGTTAATTTGAACAACCAACAGCCTTAGGCCAAGCATGTGTCGCTGTGGATTCCCTGAATTCTCTACTGCCATGCTTCCCTAATGGTTCTAAAAATTGTTTTGTTCCTGCAATTGTTTTGTATTGCTTTCCGTGTGGCGTCGGGGTTGAGTGCACCGCAATACGTGAGGAAGGCGAGGCTCGGGATTTCATTTCCATTTCTTCCGCTATGAAGAACATGGGACTGAAAACTCGACCCAATGCTGCCAAATGCTTATTGAAAAGTGAATCCTCTGTATAGCGTGTGAGATGAGGATTCCAAACTTTTATGAATAGACATGTTGCCAGTTAGATTGTTTTTTTTATTTTTATCAACCAATGAGTTTAAACGGCTATTCCCATCCTCTGAGTGCTAGTAATAGAGCGCCAATGTAGTCTCTTAGAGCGCTAAACACACATTTGAAAAAAAGAAAAAAATGAATAATAGACACCTAATAAATATCACTGAGGGTATTCTGTAAGCAACCAACACGCCCGCATTGACAACACCAAAAACTTCAATAATTTTTTTTCATTCAATTCCTTCACACTATTTCATGTCTCATGTCCGCGCTATCACTTCTCCCATCCCCGCCCTCATAGCAGCATCCGTCTCGCCCCGTGTAGAAGAACGACCGCCGCCTGCAGCAGAATAATTCAGCAGGCTCCGGTCAAGCGAGGAACAAAAACACGCTTCACCTCCGATGTCTCAAGTCCCTCGCCTCGCTTCACCTCACCCCAGTTTTCCTCAGCGGCGCCTTTTGCAGAAACAAGCGGTTCTAAAGACTTTGACCCGTGCAGGTGAGCCAGAATCCCTCGGTCAAGTGAACGACTCAAGTTCAGTAAATAGGAATGTGAGCCTTGACTAGAATGAATCATTTGGTAAAGTTTTTTATTGTTTTGTATTCATGAAACATTTGTACACTTTATTACGATCTCTCTCTCTCTCTCTCTCTCTCTCTCTCTCTCTCTCTCTCTCTCTCTCTCTCTCTCTCTCTCTCTCTCTCTCTCTCTCTCTCTCTCTCTCTCTCTCTCTCTCTCTCTCATTGGAAGCCATCGTATGCCTCGTATTTCACAAAGTATCGTTTCCTCAACCCTCTTATCACATCCTGCATGTCCCTTCCTTTCTTACTCTTTCCACCCTCGCTTGCCTTGTTTTCTTTTCCCTTCTCATGTCCCTTCACGTTTCTCGCCAAATGGTCTCATTCTCATTTTTTTTCAACTTTTTTTTCTTTCAATTGTCTGCAGCTTTTCCCGTTTCCCTTGGTGTTTTCTTTCCCTTATCTAGCTATTTACTTATATTCTTCTGATTCCCTGTCTGTCTCCTGTCTGTCTGTCTCTCGTTTTTCTTTTTTTCTTCATCTCTACGTCTACATGTTTCTTTACTTTTCCTATTTTCCTGTATGGATGTGGTCTCTCTCTCTCTCTCTCTCTCTCTCTCTCTCTCTCTCTCTCTCTCTCTCTCTCTCTCTCTCTCTCTCTCTCTCTCTCTCTCTCTCTCTCTCTCTCTCTCTCTCTCTCTCTCTCTCTCTCTCTCTCTCTCTCTCTCTCTCTCTCTCTCTCTCTCTCTCTCTTAGCTGGAGTGGTCGTGTGGTTTATTCAGTTACCCACCTCCTCCTCACACTCCATAAAAACATCCGAAGAAATAGCGGCTGAAATCAAACATCTCATATGTATGTGGATGCGATGTCTCTTAGAACACACCAAAGTGGTTTGACTTTAATGGCGAAAGATTTAGAAGGTCGTCTTCAGCCCTCCTTAACTTCTTCAGTACCATGACGCATTTCTATATTTATACTAGTGACTATTTTGTGATTTTATACACCTTCAGAAACTCATGTGGGGGATGAAAATAGTGAAGACTGTGGTCCTTAATCATCTGACCTCCGTTGACCCTTCCCAATGTCAATAAAATGGTCTAATCGTACACAAATCTCAAGGTAAAAATGCGTACCAGTACTGAAGGGCTTAATACTTTCTTTCCCCTAAAGGAGATTGGGAGGATTGAGGGAAAAAATCTTCTTAAAGGGAAAAAAAGTTATGTTTATAAGAAGCAACGGAATTCTTGTCACGTGTTTTCACCATTTTGATACTACAAATAGAGACATTGGTGAATGTACTGCATTGGAATTCCCAAGGTGGCTTTCCCCTGGGGTTGTATATAGAGAGTATAAGTATAGCACCATCTTTTTCCGTATTCAGGATGGTGAGAGGTGGAGTGCAAAGGAGTTATTCATGTCTTGCTTGGGTGAGGGGGAGGCCACTGTTCGTGTCAAGCGATTCTTTTTACTCCTTTTTTTTTTTTTTTATCATAGTGAAGTGGGTGCGCGCTCCTCAGAGAATGTACGTGAAAAGAGGAGTTCCTTTCGGTGGTGAAGCGCCTTGTCATAAAATATTGATTGTGCGCATGTAACCAACACTCTATTGAAGAAATATAGCGCGATAAAAAAATAAAGGAACGGAGAACGCATTTGTCATTGAACACACAAACACACACACACACACACACACACACACACACACACTTGTTCTTTAATATGGATTACTGTTTAATTTGTTGCTCATTGATATATCTGGCTATAACTGTCTGCCGCGGTCTTTACGTGTGTGTGTGGTTTTCTTATAACGGGTTCCTCTCACACCACTGTGTCGCATTCGTTGTGATCCAGTCTGCTTGTAATTGTGGAATCATTTTTGGCAATTTTCCTAGCAACATACTCGTATGATACATTTAGTTTGTGTAACAACAGTACTGGCAGCAGTAGTAGTAGTGGTATTATTATTATCATTATTGTTATTATTATTATTATTATTATTATTATTATTATTATTATTATTATTATTATTATTATTAGTAGTAGTAGTAGTAGTAGTAGTAGTAGTAGTAGCAATAATAGTAGTAGTAGTGGTAGTAGGAAGTGGAGGAGGAGGAAAAGAAGAAGGAGGAGGAGGAGGAGGAGGAGGAGGAGGAGGAGGAGGAGGAGGAGGAGGAGGAAGAGAGGTGTAAGTACGTGCCATCAACTACAGCGGCTGGTGTTGCTGGTATGATAAAAGAGGATGATATCGACGGCAGTGTGGGCAAAAATTATGAAGCTCGCCTAGAAGCACTGTACTTGCTGCTGCTGCTCCCCAGCGTGTTCCTTCTGTAGTTACAGCATGAATTTTTCTGTGGAATCTTGGTGAGGCAAGCCATGAGCACTCCGCCAAACTCACTAGATCATACATGAGTAGGAGAAGAAAGAGAAATAAATAAAGACAAGATGATTTAAAGGTCAGAGAGAGAGAGAGAGAGAGAGAGAGAGAGAGAGAGAGAGAGAGAGAGAGAGATAAGAGTGTGTGTGTGTGTGTGTGTGTGTGTGTGTGTGTGTGTGTGTGTTTCCATGAAAGTGCCTGTGTATACTTACCTTAACAGTTCACGCCTGCTGCCTATTCCTCATCGGTTTTGCCGCCTCGCTTGGTTCGGTTTCCTGCGGAACAACATTTGTGTCTGCAAAGAAATTCTCTCTTCCTACTTAATATTTCTTGTGGAGCGTTTCCCTGGTTGTCTTTTTTAAGAATATTGTGTAGAAAATTGTGCAGAATATTGTTAATGATCAATAATTTATGTTGGTAAATCGGAGAAAAATATTAACTCCTATGAAGGTTTGATGCGCTGTTTGAATGTTGGAAAATTGTCCCTTGAAATGATAGTGAACTCTGCTTCACTCGCTCTTTTATTTCCAGTGGGAGGAGCCAAAACCTACGTAGCAGTCTGTGATTTAAGCTGGTGTGCTCCATTCTTCTTACTAAAGTTTGATTCTATAATATTAATATTAGCAATTTTCTTTATTGATGAGCTTGTAACAATTTGATAGACTGATGAGGTTGTACGCCTTTTAACTTCATAAAAAGATTTGTGGAATCACTATGTGACTCTTGAGCCACAGTAGCAACAATAGTACTTAACATGAGCCATATCTAATCAGTTAGTGAATGATATCTCGAAAATATGACATTTTACATGTTTTGGTTCTAGTTTCGTGACATTAATACTTGAGAAAAATTGAGTCTTCTACGATCACAATGTCTTGTTTCCTGCATACATAAATAATAAGAGTTATGGATTATGTGGCGGCTCTGCGTTATATTTGTAGTGCATGTGGAATGGTTATTTGCATGATAGTAAATTGATGGCTGACTTTCATGGTAATATTTATTGAGCAGTGAGACAGAAGAAAACTGAACTGATTCATGTGTTACGACTTTGCTAATACATTTCAGTTGAAGCTGAAAAATGAACAATGAAAATGTGAGACGAGAGTTAAGTTTATTAAATGACACTTCATACGAAACATTCAGTGTACATCAAGTATGTTTAAAATTTCTAAGCTTCGGCAACGATTTTGGATGTGAGGCGACTGAAAACTAAGACTGCTAGAAACTGAACCTTCCAGCGTCGTCTATGAAGCCCTAAATGAGGCGAGCATTAAGACTTTCTAAGGAGCTAAACTGGTCTTGCGCCTTTTGGAACTTTTCTTTTCTGCTTTTCTTGAGTAGCGGCTTTTTGCGTCTCTCCAAACCTCCTCTTCTTGGGTGTTAGCCAGTCCCTTATTAAAAAGGATATTAAGAAAAATACTGACATTGATTAATCCTCCGTAACATTACTTTTGTCTGGAAAAGAAAATATAAGATTAAGATTTCAAAACGTCATCAAGTATTTTCAACAAGGAACTTCGTTTGGACCAATTTTTGCTTACCTACTTAAAACAAGAAAAGGGGGAATGATGATAAACTAAACTTAAATTTAATCGCTTCCTCCTCATACACCACAACCACCACTACCACCACCACCACCACAACGATCATTATCAACATCATAATCCTTACTCTCTCCTCCTCTTTCTCTTTCTCCTCCATTCCTCCCTTTGAGCGTCCTGCCGTGCCTCATTCCGTGTGCTGCTTTCCCTCACATCACACAGGACGCCCTTCGTGATGCCACATTTATTCTTCCTCTCCTCCTTCCGTTTTTCGTCGCAGCGTATCACTCATCTTTACTTATTCATAGTTTGTCTGTTTTGCATCATCGTGTTTCTTTGTTTTTATTTGTGCGTCTGTGTTTGAGCTCACTTCTAATGCGACGATCTTTTCTACAGTAGTTTTTTATTTTTTTTCAATCATTTTTACGTTTGTTTTTCCTTTCTCTCTCTCTCTCTCTCTCTCTCTCTCTCTCTCTCTCTCTCTCTCTCTCTCTCTCTCTCTCTCTCTCTCTCTCTCTCTCTCTCTCTCTCTCCATTTTTGTTTACTTTTTTTATCCAGGTTTTGCTATTTTCTTTTTTTTACTTTCTATGTCTTTTTTTGAGTGTCAGTCTATCTCTTCGCATATTTGCTTCTTGTTCTCTTTTTTCCATATAAGTCTGTCTATTCATCTGTATCTATATATCCGTTTGTTACGAGTATATATCTCTTTGCCTACTCTCTCTCTCTCTCTCTCTCTCTCTCTCTCTCTCTCTCTCTCTCTCTCTCTCTCTCTCTCTCCAGATCATAAAACTGTGGCCTGGAGAGCGTGGCGCCAGTCAGGCTGAGAGGGAGGAAGGGCCGTGCGTCTTGGCGGCAGGAGGGGAAGAGAGAGAGAGAGAGAGGGGGAAGGGGAAAGGAAGGGATCGAGTCCTTTGGGAATCTCGAGACGGTGCCTTGGAACAGTGCCATCCAAGAGATCCATTCCCCGTAGTTCCCCGCCCCTCGTCGCCACCCCAAGCCTTCCCTCCCGGCGCCCCTTGACACCAACCCGGAGCCAGGGCGTTTGTATAAGGGCGTCGCTCGGGTTCCGGCGTCTTGCACTCACGAGAAGATTTAGTGCCGACCGGAGATGAATGTGATATGAAAGCGACACCCTAGGATGGATTTTTATTAATTATTCCCATTTTTCTTTTCATTTTTCGGATCAATTCGTCTTTGTTTCCCCCTAACGTGTGTCCGTGGATGGATGGGCGGTGCGTGGGTGTCACGTGGGTGTGCGTGTGTGTGTCTGACGGGTGACGGTGGACTGAGGACGCTGGCACGAAGATGGAAAGCGCGAGTGGAGAGGCGTTCCAAGAATGTTTGTTTTATTTCACGCTATAAATTTTCGTCTTTGATGTTGCCGAGAGTGGCGTGTGTCGCCGTGCTGGTGCCGCATCTTCCAGAGTCGTGGCGGCGCGATGCTCCCACTGAGTCACTTGGTAGCATGTGTGAAGGTTCGTGATGCTTGTTATCAGTCGTAATCGGAATTCCCATCTCTACATGTTATATGTTTCTCTACATGTTATATGTTTATTTCGTTTACAAAATCCCTTTATAAGAATTTCTTAGACGCAGAGCCTTTACCTTCAAAAGACATGATTCCTTTATCTCCTTTAGTCACCAAAGTGTATGTGCATGAATCCCTCATGGTACTCCGTTACAACTAGGTTTACATTATTGGAAGTAACTTGTGCGCAGAACCAAATGTAATAAAAATAGATATGAAAATAGATATAAAAAGACTCAACAGAAAACAATATAACGATGCGTGAGTGAGGATGACGAAGGCGCGACGTCTTGTGCACCAAATTATCTCAATCACAAGAGAAACACACAATACTTCTCTCCACTCACCCACGTGGACACGCGCTCCTCCATCCCACTCACCCTCGCCCCACCTGTCACCACCGCGTCTTTCCGGGGAAGGAGAGCAGGTCAAGGTTACGATCCCTTTTATGATCCTATTCTTAACGAGTTCACACACACCTTCATCCGAGTCTTCCACAGTAAAAACAAGAAAAAGCCTCACGGAGAAGGTAAATCCAAAAAGCGTCATAGACCTTATAAATTAGAGACATCCGACCACTTCATTTCATACGTGATGGTAAAGTAGCTTTAATACACAAAAAGACCACCTGAAACTAAATTACCACACTATATCACACCAGGTTAGAAGGTCACAACTCCAGCTTAAGTTTCGTACCCATTCCCTGGTGGGGGGAAAAGAGGTTTCTGCTTGAAAAAAGACAAGCCGGGATTCAAATCTGGGATCTCTCAGTTGTGAGTCGAGTGTGCAAAACACTACGTACGGCAGGCGGCGTTTTATTCTGCTCTATTCGTCTGAGTTTCTCTCTCTCTCTCTCTCTCTCTCTCTCTCTCTCTCTCTCTCTCTCTCTCTCTCTCTCTCTCTCTCTCTCTCTCTCTCTCTCTCTCTCTCTCTCTCTCTCTCTCTCTCTCTCTTTCCACCTAGTCATTCAAGCAATGCAGATCGCAATCGACAATCAACTGTGTAGCACAATCATTAGAAATTCCTATTATGAATGCAAATAAATATGACCCGACCGTCAAATATCCTCTTTGCAGCACTAATTTGCCATGTTGCATTTGTTAATTTAATACATAAGCTGTCCATAGTGGAGCAGAGCCTAAGCGCCTGCCAGCCCACCACTATCCCTCCTGGCTTGCCTCTATATATACTCACCAAGATTATATTTTACCTTCTCATATTTGCTGCTCTGCGAGGTAGTCCTACTAGCTTCTCGTGATAAAGTTTTCTATCACAAACTGGAAGACTTGTCATAGAGAGCGGGAAAGTTTAAAGATAACATCGTTACCGTACAAAAATAAGAAATATCGGAACGTTTTGCTGGAGGCGGGCGTTCATTTTTTTCATTCTTTTTTTAGTATGTTTTTGCTCTTGAAACTACTCTATAAGATATACAATTTCCTGGATCAGTTTCACTTGTGGTAGTTTGGAATAGCGGGAGAGTTGGCCTGGGTGCAGATGCAAACTGGTGACGCTGTGATGAGCTGCTGTGTGTAGTGAGGCTGAGTTAAAGCAGAGGAACTTAAGGGAATAAGGAGACTGCTAAAGACCAGTTCACCCATACAAGGCAGCTCCTCAAGACTTAAAATATATCATGTTATCATTGCCCATGAATTTAACCAACCGTTTCTTGAAAGGAAGGCTCGTGACAACCGTACTAAAAAAGAATGGCCCGTAGAAACTTTAATTTAGTTCCCTTCTATTTATACGTTATAGTCCTGTCCTGTTAGTATATAGTGCATGTGTTAGAGGTATGTGCTTCAGGATGTCTTATTAGACATATCGAGTGCTCGTGCATCAGCCTACCATACACTGGATACATACTTGAGTTTTTGAGTTGTGTTATCTTTAGTTAAAAATTCCCAAAGCAATCGACAATGAATGGTGTTTGTGTTATTTCCGACTTTGTCTCTATCGATGTGTATCTTTAGGACAAACAAACTGACCTATCGCTTTTGTCAACTCTCTCTCTCTCTCTCTCTCTCTCTCTCTCTCTCTCTCTCTCTCTCTCTCTCTCTCTCTCTCTCTCTCTCTCTCTCTCTCTCTCTCTCTCTCTCTCTCTCTCTCTCTCTCTCTCTCTCTCTCTCTCTCTCTCTCTCTCTCTCTCTCTCTCTCTCTCTCTCTCTCTCTCTCTCTCTCTCTCTCCCCACGTCTGCCAAGTGAGTCGTGCCTCTATGCTCGTCGCGCCGTGCCAGGGAAACACCCAGTGTTGATTCAGTGCCGGCCTGCCGTCAACCAAGAAAAGACAGTATTGTGTAGAAGGATGTTTATTCTTTCCGGTGTCTTTTTCTCACCCTTGATCTTGAAGGCGCCTGGTCTCATAGCCTGTGTGTGTGTGTGTGTGTGTGTGTGTGTGTGTGTGTGTGTGTGTGTGTGTGTGTGTGTGTGTGTGTGTGTGTGTGTTTGTTTGTGTTTGTAGGTATGTGTTGTTCTCTCTCTCTCTCTCTCTCTCTCTCTCTCTCTCTCTCTCTCTCTCTCTCTCTCTCTCTCTCTCTCTCTCTCTCTCTCTCTCTCTCTCTCTCTCTCTCTCTCTCTCTCTCTCTCTCTCTGTTGGGGTTTGAGCTGGGGGGGATTGCCTCTCGCCAGCACCCTATAAGCCTGTGTCTGGCTGAACACAGTCGAGCGAGCGTTCCATCCGCGCCAGCTGCTAATCCTCCACATATTGGAATATCCTGGCCAGGCTTCACCTGAGGACGTAGCCTTGCCAAGTTGAGCGCTTACACTTCTAGACCTGCTGCCACTCCTGCTCTTATGTCCTTTCTTTACTACCACTCTCTCTTCCTCGCCTGTCGTCTTCGTCATCATTTTCCTCTTCATATTCCCTAAATACTGCATTGTTGTTGTCTTTTTGTCTTCGTCTCTCCTCTTGCTGCTATTCCTGTCATATTTTTGCTACCCTCCACTATTTTTCCTTCTCCTCCTCCTTCTCCTCCTCCTCCTCCTCCTCCTCCTCCTCCTCCTCCTCCTCCTCCTCCTTTTCCTCCTCCCTCCTCTTTTTCATCAAATTACTAATTTGACAGGCAATAAGCGTGGTCGCCGCTGCTAGTATATGTGGATACAGTGTGAGGTATTAATTATGTGGCGCGTTAAGTCCCAAAGGATGTGTTTTCGATCCACTGGAATGTGTTTGTTGTGCACTGTAAGCTTTCTTCCAAAAAATCTATATTAATTACAAATGTGCGTGCCAAGACTCTTTCCCACGCCGAGGCAAGGGTCAGTCCCCGAGAAGCCAAATAAGTTCATTTCCAGAGAATTTGTGGTGCCAAGTCAACCTTCCCAAGGGAAATTAATAATAGACTTGCTTTAACAAATTTCTATAAGTCGTACAGCATTGTATTTGCGTGATGTTATTGCACACTGGATCTCAGCTTATGTTTAAATATGATCTTGAAGGAAAAAATCCCCCACAACGAAGACAGACTTGCTAAATATAGGCATTGGCTGGCACGTGTCATGATTGTTTTGCACCCGACATTTGCACCCTCTTCATATCTTACTTTCAGAATATCATAGTTTTATATGATGACTTTAATATTGAAGGACGTAAGGGCAGATGTGGGAGGTGTTTGATCTGTGACGGAGGCGTGGAGCGGACAGCCAAAGTATTGTTCATGTTTATCCACTAAATCACACCCATATATATATTCATACTTATGGATTTCATAGACTCACATGTTATAAGTTTACATCTTATAATCAGAACTTTGTTGTTTATGGTGACATCGGCCAAGGAAGTTATTACAATGGACCTGTAGTGTGCCTTTATAAATCAGAGTCACGGCTGGTCCTTGATTTGTGGTACGTTTTCCATCGGTAGCCTCGAAGAAAGCTCGTGTCCATAAAATTGCTAGAAAATTACATCTCAGTGTCATAAAACAAATACAATAAATAAAAGAAAAAAGAGCACATGAACAGAAGCCCATCCATCTTAAGAAGCAAAAGTGATTTCCCATTAGAAAAACTTTGCTGCCATACGGAAGTAGAGGGAAACTACATTGATCTTACATTCATGACAGCTTCTCCGTGTAAAACGAAACACAGAGAGACAAAAAAATTAAAAAGATAGATAAAAAAATATAGATAAATAAAATACAATAACCAATACCTTTCTTGATATAGCAAAAAAGTAAATGCTGCATCTCCCTTAGTGCGCGTTGGCGATTCCTACTTGGCAGCTTATTTTGCCTCACTCTGCTCGCCAAAAGAAAGCAGCGGCAAGGGATATGAATCGAGCAGTAAATGTGGCACAGGCTTCCTTCAGAAAAAAATAAAAAGTCAGAATCGTGTGCTTCCTTACGGTTGGAAATCGTGGATGCTACATGTCAAAAAACTTTTATGTCTGCGTGGTAAAAGGGAGATAGAGATAGATAGATAGATAGATAGATAGGTAGATAGACATAGAGAGAAAGAGAGAGAGTGAGAAAGAGGGAAAGAGAGAGAGAGATAAAAGGTACAATTCGAAAAAACAAAACAAACGTAAAGAGCAGTGGTGGAAAGAAAGAAAGGTTAAAAGATGTTAAACGAATTTAGAGAAAAAATAAAGAAGAAAAAGTAAAACGCGTTATCAAGAATACGTGAGTCTAACGTGAAAGCTAACTGCAAAAGGAGAAAAACAGAATAACAAAAAATGAAAGAAGAAATGAAAAAAATACAGATAAGCGAAAAGATATGAGAGATAAGCTAAATGAGATCGTTAAAAAACAAACATGAAAATTTATGAAAAGAAAAAAAACTAACTTTAAAGCTAGGAGAGAGAGAGAGAGAGAGAGAGAGAGAGAGAGAGAGAGAGAGAGAGAGAGAGAGAGAGAGACTAACCCCATCAAGGCTAATCTTTTTCGCGGGACTCAGAAGGAATACTAATGTAGGGCAAACTTTCACCTACAGGAAATTAAAGAAATTTCATGAATGTTAACAGCCAAGGACATAAAACATGTGTGGCGTGAGACTGCTGGTGCTGTGTGTGTGTGTGTGTGTGTGTGTGTGTGTGTGTGTGTGTGTGTGTGTGTGTGTGTGTGTGTGTGTGTTGAAGTTTGCCACAAAAGAGGCTTCAAGAAATATATTGTGGACCTAAAGTGGAGCCTCGAGGGAGAGAGGATAAAACGTTTATGCACTGACGTTCTCGTATACACACACACACACACACACACACACACACACACACACACACACACACACACACACACACACACACACACACACACACACACACACACACACACACACAGATATATATACATACACATTTTAAGGATTGATATAAAATTACAAAACAAAAATGATGAATGAAATAAAAAAAAATTATGAACCGCAGACCAAAATGCATGAAACAAAACCGCACTCCATCATAATTTCCAGCTGTGAAAAAATTATAAACAGCAAGACACTATAATTAAAAATACGAACCAGTTACACACACACACACACACACACACACACACACACACACACACACACACACACACACACACACACACACACACAGCACCACCTTAGCACAGCATAACTTAGAAATAGTAGCTTAATGGCGTCAACACTACCATTTCAAGCACAGCATATCCTAACTGGTTTTTTTTTTCTCTCTCTCTCTGTCTGTTAAATATCACCGTTGCTTTCAAATCATGAGAACTTTTCTGCGTATTATATGAACTGTGTGGACGGCATTCGCTCCAAACCTTCCTTGTACAAGTCAACACTGAATCATTGATGGCTGCAGAATGTTTGCTATTCTCAATGTAGATTTAAAAGCAAAACAATTTAGATATAACACGATCATTGTTTTCTTTTTCTTATGGAAGGTTTTGGCCAAAGGCGATAAAAAAAAGACGGTAATTAAGCCCCAACAGCAGATATTAGTGCCAAAAAAAAAAAAGTGGATAAGCTGAAACATATCAAGCGCTTACGAGGAGTTTCTAAATACCTTCCTTTAGCGATAGTGTCAATCAGAGGCAACAGGAAATAATATCCGGGAGAGTTCCAGAGTTTGCTGCTAAAGGGGATGTAAAATGAAACACTGGTCAACTCTTGGATTTTTTATTATTATGATCTCTAATAATGCCTTCAGTATTCATAAATTCCTTCTACATCGTGTCACAATGTTTTTGTGCTGAGTTTGACAAAGTTAGGTCAGGTTTTACTAAAGGTACACTATACTGTATATTATAAGATGTGAAACTGGAATGTCTTAAATATTCGTAATTTCCCATGTACTTCATGAGGTAAAGTGTTCGTCGCCGTCTAATACAGCATTATTCTTACTAAAAAAAGGGGACATTTTTTTTAACACGTGACTAATTGTTGCTTCGTTTCATGTTTCATTGCAGTAAAAGCATCGCCGGCCTTTTAGTGTGCGTATCCTTGTTGCCCTCGGTGAGTGTTCGGTGTAATGTCGTTACGTGTCCCTGCTACTGAATATTTAGTTGTGTTGTGTGAAGATTGGCGTCCTGTTGACTCTAAAAACACTCTCGGTACTTTCTCGTGAAATAAACAGCCACTCTTGGCGGCAATACCAGTTGGGCTCTGGCATTCAGGTCCACACAAGCCACTCTCATAGTCAGGTATGAAAGAACTGTTGACGCTTGATTAAATTTCACCTTTTTACTTTCACGATTATTTTTTTGTGTAAGTTTTGTTGACTTAATAAAACCTTCATTATAAAAAGGCAAACCAGTACACGTTAACCCTTTATCTGCTATCTTTGTCACTATATTCATACAAAATGTTCAAAACAGAACATGCATCGAAGTGCGAGTGTTAGAAAACTTTGGTGAAAATACGTAATGATGGCTTTCTCACTGTGTGTGTGTGTGTGTGTGTGTGTGTGTGTGTGTGTGTGTGTGTGAGAGAGAGAGAGAGAGAGAGAGAGAGAGAGAGAGAGAGTTTCTACATGTCCTTATTTAAACGAGTTAACTCTTAATCAAATAAAGGCCTGCTGTGTTGTTCTCGCCCTGCTTCTGCTGGTCATGAAGCGTAACCGAGGCAGTGGTTCGTGCAGATGAAACTGATTCATCACCTCGCTATTCCGTCCCCTCTCCCCTTGCTTGTGGATCTGAGCTACAAAGCCTCGCCGAGGGCCAGGATTACTCGAGGGACAGAAGCAAGGACTAATATGAGGGAGTCCACATAATAGAATAAAAAAAGTAATGGTGTGTTTTACGCACGAAACATTATAACACTGCCGAGGAGGAATGAATGTTACTCGCATGTGTATGACTCTCCCTATGAGGCATGAAGATATGGTATGGTTCATGTGACGCAAGGAATGTGTGTGTGTGTGTGTGTGTGTGTGTGTGTGTGTGTGTGTGTGTGTGTGTGTGTGTGCTCGTGCGTGCGTGCGTGCGTGCGCGCGCGTGTATGTGAGTGTCTTGTATGTTGTGGTGGTAATACTACATCTTTTTCTTTTATGACGTTTTTCATAAAGATATCACTTTTTGGATTGCTCACTATGCTGTTTGAAAGTACCGAAACAGTTATGGGTTGTCAGGTGTACCAACCGACCCGCATAATCATTACAGTTATCAGATCATTACAAACAGTAGTTTCTTCGTCAATGGTAACCTGATTGTGTACCGTTATTTATTTTTTTTTTGCTATCTCTATGTAATTTTTTTTTTCTGTGCATGCTACTAATACCTGAAACACCATTGTCACAGGGATGATTTGTGAGTGCTCGACCCAAATGGTGTTGATTCACTGAACCCCAAACTCCACTCAATTTAAACAAATGTATATTCGTGTGTACCTTGAGTTATCAGTTCTTTGTGTGGTCCAGCTATAGATAAAATGACAAATTAGTTACCATTTAGTAAGAGGAGAAAAGGACGCTGCGAAAAGTTATCAAATTGGAGAAGATTGTTCCCAACGTGTAAATACTCACGCTGCTAAGGAAAATTAAGGATTTAAAAGTGTTTGTATCGTACATCAGGCAACACCTAAACTCCAGCTTCCTAGGATCTCAGTTGAAGGTGAACTGTGACGCCGAAGGGACAGGAATTGTCCTGTAATTGGAATTTTCTATTAGAGGATCATTGTCTGGTTAACTGTCCCTCAGGTAATGAGGTAAAAACCATCCAAGAAACAGACCGTCTCCGCTAGAACTGGGTAATGAGTCCCCGGACAGCACCGGCAAGACCTCAGGTACTTCCTCTCCGCAACTCCAATACGACAAACTGGCGAAGGTTTAATTTAATGGTGATGAGTCGGAGTGTCGACTTGTTTTGAAGTTGGATAATACGTCAGTCTCCTTCCTGGTCAGATTATCCTTGAATAATTCCGGACAGAGTGATTTACGTGGAGAGATAAGAAACTAATAAAATTTGAGAGATACACTTGAAGGAGTAAGCTGTGATTGTGTGATGTTTGCGATAAGTGGGTGAGTGTGCTTGCGTACATGCACACCTACACTCATCCTTTCATATTTCTGCTCCACATAAAGCTTGAAAATATCTTAAGGTAAACTGAATTATCCGCGGCTGTCTAGGATATTCATTATTTTGACTCGGCCATCTCATAGTTGTGTTCAGTATCTCTCTCCCCAATGTAAAGTGGTGCATAAAGACTGAAACTCGCTTACACTGACCTTTCTGCATATTTAATTCCTTTCATTCAGTGTCTCGACAAATGTATTTTGGATAAGATTTGACAAATGATTTTCTGAATTACCGTACATACGGCTATTTAGTCAGCACGGCAGCCTTAGCCACCACGGCAGACGAGGTGCTGGCGTATAGGTGGTTGCGTAGTAGAGAAAGAAGTCAGAGAAACGACTAAAAGTGAGTAAAGTTTAGCTTCCCGTCATAGTCCACCAACACAGTCGATGAAATATTGTCATTATATACACTTCATCATGTCTGACAGCTATTTCCATCTTCTCCTGCAAAGCTGTGGCATGTCTGGGGCAGGGTGAAGGAGAGAGGCGAGGACTGGCGCCGCGACCTCCCGGCCACAGAATGCAGATGTGAGGAACGTTGCCTGATAGAGTGGAATATTCACATGAAGGTGAGTGCTTGCCATATTTCGTGTAATACATCAAGAGGTGCTAGATTTAGCGCGCCATATTGCAGCGTTGAGCGCGGTAACTGCCCTGAATGGCGCCATGCATCTCTTTCCTCCACCGCACATGAGGCGCAAAACAGAGAATTTATATCCGTGATCTTATCTGCATAAAATTTCCATCTTGGATACTTTTGTTTCGGCTCAGAATTTATGTTGAGTTGCGTAATCTATTTTTGACCTTTGTTTCTTGAGGTTACAAAGTTTTAACAATGCAACTTTTCTTCTGTCATCCAGTTTTCTTTCATTCAACTTGATTTTTTTTATAATACTTTACCACAACGGACCTCCATATCCATACACCAAATTCCCCACCTCTTGTTCAGGTGTTGTAACAATGTGTAAATATTCGTAAGTTTAACTTCAGGTAGTTCAGTGTTGCTTTCAATTTGGTCACAAGTACATTTTCTGCAAGACTATAAACAGAAAACATGGTTGATTGCTTTTATTGATTCTCCAAATATAAAACGCTAAACGCGCCGTGAGTAAAAGAAATCACTCGGAGAAATAGCAATAGATCTGTTTGTACACTGATAAAAGTCACGTCCTCCTGAACCCTTTCGATATATAGAGAAAATAAAAGGGTATAGATATTGCATTCGGCTCAACTCCAGCCTTAGCACTTCTCCAAACCAACATCAAGACATCCATATAAAAAAGAAGGTACATTTGTATGATACAGCCGTTTCTTATTTAGTAATTATCATTAAATTCTTATTATTTGTTTCAGAATACGAGTATAGAATATCCGATCTAACATAAAGTACGTGTTTGAATTTGCTATTACGTCAGATGCTAGTTGGCAATTTGTGTGTGTGTGTGTGTGTGTGTGTGTGTGTGTGTGTGTGTGTGTGTGTGTGTGTGTGTGTGTGTGTGTGTGTGTGTGTGTGTGTGTGTGCGATGAAGCGAAACATCCTCCTACACCTTTAGTTTTTGTATCTGTGTAAAATGTGAACATTTTAGAATCAGCAAGATGCTTCAAAATATATTTTGCTTTCACAAAAGAATAAGTCGTTGTGGAGGAAGTCAAGAAAGCAAAAGTACACAAACAACGGAGAACAGTCGCTGGTCGAACTGCTGTTTTTTAGTGACAAATAGATTGAACGAACCGCTAATTAAATGTCCGGTAAACAATGCAAAACGACAAGATGATAATTATGAATCGAAATTATAAGTGAAAAAATTTTCCCATCTCCCTTTTCTGTGGTGGACGGGGGAAAAGAGAGAGAGAGAGAGAGAGAGAGAGAGAGAGAGAGAGAGAGAGAGAGAGAGAGAGAGAGAAAAAAAACTAAACGAAGAGTGGGGGAGAGGCAAGTGCGCTATTGAAGAAACCTATAGAAGGAGAGAACAACTGGCATTATGGGAGGGTAAGGGTGCCAGGGAGGGCGAACCAGTGCCATTTTAAGACACGAACAAAAGAAAGGAAACGAAAGTGACACTTGCATTTTCTCTCATCTCTTGGTGTGACAGGAGGGAGAGGGAGAACAAGGGAACGTGTGTGTAGGACAGCAACGAATAGTAGCAGAGAGAGAGAGAGAGAGAGAGAGAGAGAGAGAGAGAGAGAGAGAGAGAGAGAGAGAGAAAATTAAACTTATAGCGAAGAGTAGAGAACAAGATATAAACGAGATAATAATATATATTTATTAATATTATCTTGGTCTCTTTATGTTTTGGAGTGACAATCAGTGACAATGTTCTTCACCTCTAAGCCTGATCTCTTCAAAAGCCGCAGCATGTTACTTCCTTTATAAAGAGCT
Organism: Portunus trituberculatus; assembly: GCF_017591435.1. Classification (NCBI taxonomy): domain Eukaryota; kingdom Metazoa; phylum Arthropoda; class Malacostraca; order Decapoda; family Portunidae; genus Portunus; species Portunus trituberculatus. Next base: position 7,972,927 of record NC_059268.1, on the reverse strand, counting down.
TTGGTAACTAAATGACGAGTAAATCATCATGGTATGTGTTTTATAGATACCACTTGGCTGTTGTGTTGTTATTTATATCAGACGGAGTGTAACATTAAATAAAACCTTCCACCAATAAATGTTATCATCATAATTAAGAAAAAAAATATCCGCTTTGTGGGAATGACAGGAAATCAATCCCAAAGAATGTATTGAAATTTGTATACCAAACATTGCAACACTTTTGATTTTTCACAGGTTTTCTTGCCCAGGAGAGACCAGACTGTATTCTTTTCTTATACTATTTCTTTATCTGTTGTACATTTTACGTTCGTTTTTTCACTCTGAGAAAGGGAGTTCAAATAACAGATTCCAGAGTTCTATTCACTCATCCGTGCAGTGTTGACTTGCTCGGGGAAGTCAGGTGCGATGTAGTTCAGAAATCTGCGTGTCATTGTGCGACATCCAGAAATCTCGTTTTTCATCCTCGCTTGAAAACACAGTCATGCAACGTGTTATTTTATCTTGCCACTAAATGCAAAATGGATCAAACTGCTTCCAGTATTTTTATGTTAAAACACAGAACAAAAAAAGACTTAATGGTTCATGCTGTTGTGATGGATTCCTAACTTCTGAAAAGCAATAGAATATTTGAATTATTATTACTATTATTATTGCCATTGATTTTGCTACTACTATGTATACTTCTTATTCATTTGTGCACTTATTAATTTGCTAATCTTTCTGATTTTATTTATTTATTTATTCTTTTACTTATCTACTTATCAATTATTTATTCATTAAGTTACATACTTGTCTCATGAAATACTGTTCGTGAATAATTTTGCATACACACTCAGAGAGGCAAGAAGTGAATGACTGCTTGTATTTGCCTTTATGTTGATCGGTGGCGTGAGCTTCATGGGACGCTGGATTGCAGTTTATGTTAGCTAATAGAGCGCATTGATTCGATCCTCCGGTAAGACTGAGATATGCATTACCGAAGCTCGCTGGAAATGCTTGAAATGTGATTGGTTTTGTGAATTACCTGAAACGCTGCAGAAGTGGGATCTATGTCAAGCAATTGTGGGGGAGGGATCCATCAACTTTGCCTTTATATCAGGGGTGTATACCGTATTGTCTCATTGCTTCAACTGAACTCATGAGTGTATCGAATCACTGCAGGGCGTCACTAATCTCGTATGTCAGTAAAGGTGACATTAGCATTCCTTGGTGCACTAGACAGAAAGGAGAAGAGTTGCCACAGGGTTAAACCGTATGTACTTGTGACCTCGCTGGATATTACCAAGTGTTGGGAGACCTGCAGGACAGTTTCCCATAATTTGGTGGTGTTGCCCATAACAACCGGGAACTCTGCTATAAAGGCATTCGATTGCTTACAACTTATCATCCGTGCTGTGTATGTGGTGGGAGTTGTTTTTATCATTATCATCACCATCATCATCGTTGTTGCTATCATCATCACTGTCGATGTGTTATTTCCAGGAAAATGTATAGTTACTGTAACATTATAAGTTACAGCAGAACCATCACTAGCAACATCATCAATAATAAAACCGTTCTTAGTTCCAGTCACAACCACCACCACTACCATCACCAATACCAACACCACCACCAGTACCACAACCACCACCGACAAAATAATACCTCCCGCCACAACAGCAATAACAACACTATTACCATAACAACGTCGCCTCCGCGTGCCTCCCCAGAGCCGTCACTGTTTGCGACACCACCGCCGCGCTCTTTCACAAAATGCAAATATCCTCAGCCGAAAACCCTCCTCTTTCAGAACCTCCGCTTTCCCTGCACCGCTTCCCCCATCCCTTCCATCCCTCGCCCTCTTCCTCCTCTGGTTCTCTCACTTTCCCTTCGCCCTCTCACCCCGTCGGCCTCTCACCTCCACTCAACTCCATTCCACTTCTTGCTACTGCTGTCACTACCACTGCTACTACTACCACCAGGTTTGCTACAAATGCTACCACTATCACCACTATTTCTACTACTGCCATCATAGTCTCTACTATTGCCATTACTACCACAGCAACTATTCTAACCAAGGTGTATTAATTGCCTAGTAGTTCCCTTAATAGCCTTTCCCTTCTCGCCGTGTTATTTCATGATAAGTATGAAATCCATTTACATCCCGGGAGAGTTAGTTGAGCCACACGTCTGTGCACCTTCCCATTACCTTCACCTGTTACAGCCTACATCCCGGACTGGCGCGAAGCTGGCTGCCATGTCCCCTGCTTGGTATGCTACGGTATTGTATTCGTAAGTGTAATTCTGACTCTGAGCTGCCACCAGTAAGAGCTGTCGATAATTTGCAGCCACTCGTGTCCAATATTCTGATTTCGAGGAAGCAAGTGTCTGTTCTCCACGTTCACTTTCGGTTGCGTGACTGGTGTTGCGTGATCGCCGTGCCTTGTGTGTCACGGTTCGGGGAGAAATATCAGTCACATACAGCGTGATTCATGTAATGCTGGTAAATTTTAAAGTGTATGCTAAGAAGTGGACAATATTAGATCAGGTTATAGGTGTCCCTTTAGATACTTTGCATGTAAGAAAGATGTCACCAGTAAGGATCAATGAGCAAATCTTCATGTGTCGTTTCTCTTTATTTTTTATCTCTACTATGAGCTTATTGCTTTCATCCTGGTTGCAATGCTAGCATCCAATACTACAGAGAAGAAACAATTCTCTCTCTCTCTCTCTCTCTCTCTCTCTCTCTCTCTCTCTCTCTCTCTCTCTCTCTCTCTCTCTCTCTCTCTCTCTCTCTCTCTCTCTCTCTCTCTCATGGTGTGTGTGTGTGTGTACTTGTGGGAGAAGGAGGCTCGCTGAATCTGTGCCTGGTCAGGGCCGGTAATCCACGGAATGATTCATGTGTGATGCGCCTTGTCGATGACTTACCCGAGCCTCCTCAGATCGTCAAATCTTGTCGATGCGATGTCAGGCCATGTCTAATAAATTTTCCCCTGTTATCTTATGTATTTACCTCTCTTGCAATGTTCTTGCTTCAGGGAGTCATTTTAATTGTATTCTTGAAAATCTGGAAGTTTTTTTCCTCTTCGATACTTTTCTTACTTCGCTTGAAATTTATGTTTTTGGTAAAAGAGAGAACGATGCTCTCGTTGTTTTGCGGCTGATAATGTTTTAAGGAATTATAGATTATCTATTAATTGCAGTGGTGAATCAGCTTCGTTAAGATTACAATAAGTACGAGTATTGATAAAAAAATGTAAAATATTGTCATAGTTTCGTACTAGTTTCATATTATGTTTAGCTTTTATGTTCTATTTATTTTCAGCTTCTTTTTACCCAGACCCTTTCCTTCCTCCTCTTTAAACACTTTAAACACTTTATTATATTTGTCTTATGTACATGGATTAACAAAAAAAAAAAAAAAAGTTTACCACGACAAATAGCCCTTTGTAAGCTATATATAGCTTTATGGACAATATTAAAGTTACAGATACACAAAAAGAAAACTATTCTGCATGAAAAGTGAGAAAAAAAGGTCCATTTATGATTAAACACATTGGGTAATTACATATGTACATACACTTATTTTGTCAAGTGACTTTACCCCTTCATCCTCAGATGCTTCCGCCTAGACATATATTCACTTTTGCGTTCTTACAAAGATGAGAGGAGAGAGATCTCAAAACTGATTAATTCTTTATCCAATCTTTGTAGAGGTAGCTCATGTCTTCATTGCAACCACTACAGCAGGGTCTCAATCTGGGGTTCGTGAACACCCAGGGATTCACAAGAAGAAGGGGTACTTAGATGGCTGGCATAATGATAATCCTTTGTGGAATACCTTTGCCTATTGAGTTACTGTCAGCCACTAAATTAACATTCTGTTTGATGTCAAATTACTGGGGATTCGGGTAGATGGTCTTATAAATCAGAGGGTTCTCAACGAGAAAAGGTTGAGAACCCCTGATCTATATAAAGGCATAAACGTTTCCTCCTACATTGCCCAGCCTACACCAATGAAAGATCCAAACACCCCAATTGGCAGGGTCCTTACCCAAAAAATGAAGAACACCTCATTGGAAAATTACTTTTTGAAAAATCTAGTAAAGAAGAAAAAGAAATAATATATAATTTTTTGAAAAAATAAGAGAACATTAAGTAAAAAGTTTAATTGATAATTCATTACAGCTACAGACCCAGACAAAACCCAAACCAAAACACGTCAGAAGTTGCCAATATCCAGGCTACACTTCCGCCTATCAATTAAACTGAATTGAATACCATGTTCAGACAATGGCAAGACAGAGCTTAGGAACACGGTGGTGAAAACACTACAGCACCCTCGGACTATTTCTGTTTCGGCCGCTAATTTTCTTTTTTTCTCATAAGGAAAACCGAACAAATATTGCTCTACTCATTCCTTGTGAAGAATTAACCTGTGCAGAAGCGAGGTGAAATGTGTGTTAAGGTTCCGTGCTGTATTTAAGTCTCTAGAAATTAAAGATCTTGGTACACCAGACAATTATGTTTTGCTCTATATTATGATGTTAGTCGTATAAACTCAAGTAACTATAAAGAAATACCATGGTAGAATAAGAACAGAAAAATACTGGAAGGAGTAAAAGCATGGTAAATCAATAGATACATCGTAATACAGTGTTTAGAGACGACTACTCTGTACCGCGAGACGATGCTGACCCACTCCTGAATTAAACCAACCTGCGAACACTGAAAATGTGACAGTTTGGGTCCTCTCCTATTGACATTAATCAAAGTATTACGATTTATGCACAATAGTAATATATTATACTCAGACGGAAAACGGGTTTGATGTATTTGAAATGTGGCATTTCGTTATAGTACATTTCGCACTATATAGCGACTGTTTAGGACTGTAAAACTATAGGCTTCAGGTAGATATACAATAATGTTATCAATCGATTTTCAGTCTTAAAATAGGGGAAAACTACAAAAATTGATGCATTTCTTTATAGTCCTCCTTGTTTCTCGAAAAGGTGCACGAACTTAGAAAAGGTTGAACACTAAACTATACCCTGAGAAAAAATACAGTAAAAGAGATAAGATAAAATGACCAACATCTCTATTATTACGGAGGCTAAGAATAATACCAAGACTAATTAAGTAATTCAGAGATAACGAAACGAACGACGATCACGAGAGCTTCCACGATAACAGTGTGTATGATAAGATGTGATTCCAGATTCCTCGATAGCGCTCCGAGTTTCCAAGATAACAATGACATTCCAGTTTTCCTCGATAGCGATGCAAGTTTCCAAAATAACGATGCCATTCCACGATAAAGATGCCATTCCAGTTTCCACGATAATAATGCGAGTTTCCACGATCAAGATGCAATTCCAGTTTCCACGGTAACGATGCGGGTTTCCACGATGTCGATGCGGTTCCAGTTCTCACGATGCGATTTCACGACACAATATTGAAGTCCACTTGCCTACACAGGTACTGGGACGAACCCTTTCACCCCGTAAGGTCCACCCCAGACCCTTGGGTGCGAGTAGAGTGACGCTGCCACCTTCCTGCGCCGCAATTGAAGTTCACTTGCCTACACCGGTACTGGGACGAACCCTTTCACCCCGTAAGGGTCCACCCCACACCCTTAGGTGCGAGGAGAGTGGCGCTGCCACCTCACTGCGACGCAATTGAAGTTCACTTGCCTACACAGGTACTGAGACGAACCCTTTCACCCCGTAAGGGTTCACCCCAGACCCTTGAGTGCGAGGAGAGTGACGCTGCCACCTCACTGCGCCTCACACGGGTAGCCATGAGCAATGACCCGCCACACACCACTCCCCAAACACTGTCAGTGAGTCCTTTTCACCCCGTAAAGGACCACTGGTATTGTCAGTGCCTGGTGCATGGCGCACAGCGTGCCCTCGTTCATGGCGAGTTGTTCAGCACGGTGTCATTATAAGCAGAGGTCCCGTACACACCACTCACCACCAGACTCTATGCAAGGAGCCCTTATCACCCCTTAAAGGCCCCTCACGGCATCATCTGGTGGACGGTAGACACGGCAGACTGCTTAAGGCGACCCCTTGCCTAGTGTGAGGCGCTGCAAGTTGACGACAACCAGTGAGCTTGAAGCCGCAAAGGAAAATGAGTCCACGTTAACAATGGGATTCCACGACAGGTTGCGATTCCAGTGTCCACGGTAAAGATGTGTTTGTCGAGGATAACGATCCGTTTATCGAGGCTAACGATGCGGCGATGGCGATGGCGAAACGATTCAAAGTATTATTACCTACACAGGTACTGGGACGAAACTTTTTACCCAAAAGGGTCAACCCCAGTCCCGTGGTTATGAGAGCAGTGACGATGCAACCTTGCAATGCCTCACACGGGTCGCCATGAGCAATGACCCGCCACACACCACTCCCCAAACACTGTCATAAAGTGAGTCCTTTTCACCTAACCTAACCTAACCTAACCTAACCTAACCTAACCTAACGTAAAGGACCACTGGTACTGTCAGTGCCTGGCTCATGGCGCACAGCGTGCCCTCGTTCATGGCGAGTTGTTCAGCCCGGTGTCATTATAAGCAGGGACCCGTACACACCACTCACCACCAGACTCTATGCAAGGAGCCCTTATCACCCCTTTAGGGCCCCTCACGGCACCATCTGGTGAGTGGTAGACATTGATCTCTTGCTTATGGCGACCCTTGCCTAGTGTGAGGCGCTGCAAGTGGACGACTAGTAGTGAAGCTTGAGGCCACCAAGGAAAAAAAGGACCTGCAGCCAGTTCCCTGCCTTGGGCCCCAGGCCGGACCCAACAGCCACCTCCTTCCCCCGTGCGGCGCCCAAGGCCGTCACGGCCCTCAACAACTTTAGGCCGAAAGTTCTCAATCGTCGTTTAAATTTTGATTCGAATATAAAATCGTCGATGGTAAATGAAAAATAGCTTTGGTCTGAAAGTGTGCAAGAGTTAGCTGATTAATGAAACAAGGTGAGGCAGCTTTGCTCTAGTGTACTTTGCATGTTGCTGCCGTGAATGTGTACGTGTTTGTAGATAACTGGATAGAAACAGTAGACCAATGGTAGTTGTGTAACTACTGGGGAACTTTTGAAAATTAGTTAAGCTTTTGGATGGAGTGGATGAGTGCACACAGGTTTGCTTGTCTTATACATAAACTGCCACCTGTAGACATATTCTTTTTCTATTTCATGCTCTTAGAAAAAAGCAAACTTAGTTTCCTTGACGTGTAAATATCAATGTTTCAAATATAAGGAAACACTAGGAGAGGACCCAAACTCCCGTTGAAGTTGCCAGATTTAACAGATATTGTAATATTTCACAGAAAAGATGGTCAACTACATATCGTATATTTTTGGATATTCTTCTGTCACATAAGGAGATATCAAGATAGGTTAAGTATTTTCAAACATGTATCTACGACAAAAAAAACAAACCGCTATAATAGTAGAGATAGGTTATAACTATGCATTGTGTGTTTTTTATATACCATCTAGCTCTATTCCTGGGACAAAAATTACTTTTTCCTCAATTGATAACTCGAAGTTAGTGTGATATTTTTTCTCCTAGGTTAGTAAGTAGACTACAAGACACCATGAACATATGAAACCCCGTAAATTAGTTTATTTTCATAAATTAAAAATAAAAATCTGATAGAGATTGTCTATTGCCAACCAAACCGTTCTGCATTGACGTCTTCAGCGTCATAGAGACCTAATGATGTTTGCTCATGGACAGTGGCCATCCTGACAGCGTGAAACCCCAGGGGATTCATAAGAAGATTTCCAGGGGTATTTAGATGGCTGATCTAATAAAATCCTTTGCAGTACCATTGCATATTGAGTTCCATGTTCCATGTGATAATACTGGGGGTTCGGGTAGATATCTTATAACTCAGGGAGTTCTTAACGACAAAATGGTTGGGAACCCCTGCACTACAGTGTTGATGGTAGCTGTAATACAGACGCTCCACCTACACTTACAGTAGGTTTCAAGGACACGTAGGATGAAAGTCTGTTTGCACCACCAGTTCTCCATAACTTTGAGTAATGTTCCATTAGCTCCGCTTGCATTACCTGCTTAACACAATTTGTGCCAGTGGCCTATTGTGTGAAACATCCTAACGTCACCTTATAAGCTGTATTAGAGTGATCTCCTATACCTATATCATTGCTACTTCAACTGTCGCTACAGTGTTGGTGTTGTTATACGATGTTGCCACTGATGCTCCAACTACGATCGCCGCCATTTCGTCTGTTACTGCCCCTGCCGTTATCTCTGTGGTCGGAGTTGCTACTATTGTTGTTAGAATGATTACAGCCGCCACCACCAACATACCGCTAGTTCTGTTACTACCGCTGGACTGCCACCGCCAAAATTATCATTGCTGTCATCATCCTAATCTTAGCTAAACTACAATAACCTAATCCAGTGTTCACGAGACTTTTGTGCTCGTCAAAATGTGCTTCGAGCTGCCTGCTGTTTTGAATATCGGAGCTGCGATTCCTAGCAGCTATATTTCTGTGTTTATTGGATGAAAACTTTTATTTGTTTTCCATAGATATTCGTTGCACTACATTACACATTTTTGTAATCTCCATATAACTCCCTGCACTACCACGTCAGATAATAAGAGATGAACATAGTAATTCCAAGAGCAAAAATGATAAAGAAAATACAATTATTCTTAGTCAATAAATGTGAAATCGCTGAAGACACGAACAGTCTAAACTTTAAACAGTTTTATTACACAAATCGAATTATTAGTTGAAAGTGTTGTTAGTAATAAGATATGGTCATTATACATAGGATGATGTTTAATTAAGATACGAAAGTAAGCATTGAAATTAGTTTTTTCAAATATTTCAATGATTGATCTTTGTCTTGTGAAAACTAAGACGTGCTGTGGTACGTTTCCTGGGTCCGTGAGCTTGAACAGGCTGCGTATGGCAGGGAGCGGCTCGGTAAGGCTCAGACACGACTTTGCCACAGGAGATGAAGTGAGAGTGGCAACGCCGCTTCGAGACGTGGGATAGGGAGAGGTTGTGGGGAAATAGCAGAGATGGCAGAGATGGGGGGAGGTGTAGCTTGTGATGGTCGTGAGGAAAGTACTGGTGAAAGACTGCTGGTGTAGCATCTAGGAACACTAGTTATTTAGGGTTATCTATAAATACAACTGCCCTTGGCATATACACACTCTCATTAGTAGAGATGAGTGTTACTAGCGGTGAGGACTGAAGCCTGATGTGGTGGTGATGTGATCAGTGAGATACAGCCATCAAGAACCTGTGCAGATAATGTTATAGAGTGTTCGTGATTTTCTTGATTGATGTCTTGGCCTAAATCAACATTTTGCTGCCAAAGAATGTTAGTTTATTAAGCGCAATGCACAGAGAACACGATTTTGATCGTTATGTATTGGTCGCCATGTATTTCTGTGATATAGCTACGTCTCAACGATTCGCTGGCCTTAGGTAGTTGTCATAATTTTTTTACGATTATTTATTGATAATGTTAGCTACAAAACTGTTCACGCTAAGTATGAGCTTGTCCTGTACCGAGGGACATCTTGGCCATGGCATTATTTCATCTGTCCCTGGGCGAGAGCAGAAGGGTAGAGTTCGGTGAGTACTGTTGATGAATATTACCTTTACAGTATGAGATGATGATACAGTGCCACTTGGGTATTGGATTATCATTTATGCATGAGGAAGTTTTCGTAGCTAATAACCAAACCAATGTAACGCCATGAAGTGAGAGAAGGCCCGTCTTTCGTATTTTGAAATGTATGACTTATGTTGTGTTTCCTTTATTGGTAACTATTTGAAGATGTTTTAATCACTCAAGGTTCTATTTTCGCAGTGTCAAGTGTCTGCTACTCAAACTCTTCCCTTCTTTTTTTTTTTTTACACTACTAAAATTTTCACTCACTCTTGCCTTTTATCTCGTGTCAGTCTTCTCACCATGTCGCTTCTCTGCCCTTAGCTTTCCTCCCTCGTATCATATTTTTTGGTATCTTTCATAATGAACCAAGTCTTACTACACGGTTGTTCAGTTTGCTATTCTGCACATTCATTCACTCCACGCACTCTATACGAGCGCGCACCTCGATTATTCCATCTTTGGTATTGTCTTCTACCCTCGCATTTGTATCTCGTATGACAATATTGCTCTCCTCCCCTCCCTGCTCCACGCAAGTTCCCTCAACATTCAGCAATATCCAGAAAGCTTCCCTCGCAATCCACGCTCCTCGTTCCTCCAGCACGACTATTTTTTTTCTTTCATCATCACTTTCTTGTTGTTTTTGCTCCGGAGGAAAACATTACGAATGAAAGTTATGCCATAAGAACTCGCGGTAATAACAATACGTAATGACTCAAAGTTAATATGTAGATGGCATTTTTTTTCGACTTGACGAGAGAGAGAGAGAGAGAGAGAGAGAGAGAGAGAGAGAGAGAGAGAGAGAGAGCAGTGATGAGAACGTCAAAAAGAGTGGTGGTGATGTGACTTTTCTTCCTCCCGCCTCTTTGTTATGTGGGATTCTTTCTGCCTTTTCGTCTTTTTGTCTGCTTGTCTTTGTCTCTTATCTTCATCTAGTGTCTGAATATTCCTGTCTGGGTTTCGTCTGTCTATCTATCTACTTGTCTGTCCTCCTCCTCCTCCTCGTCTGTCCTCCTCCTCCTCCTCCTCCTCCTCCTCCTCCTCCTCCTCCTCCTCCTCCTCCTCCTTCCCTTCTGCCTTGTCTTCCTCCACCCCAAACAAAGCATGTCTAAGTTAGTGGGGAGTACAGCGGTGGGGCAAAGGACAATATCTGGCACTGACTCGCCCATTCCGTCCACTTCTACCCACTCTTGCTCTCCTCTCTCTCTCCTGTCCCTCAAACTCCCTGTCCACCTACGCTCACACACCCACCAGCTTTCCTACCCTCACCATCCACCCTACACCCGCTATGACCGGCAGGGCTAACAGACTGAATAATGACGTATTTATATGCAGATGGCAGTCCCATGATACGCCCGCAGCTGGGCAACCCGGGGACGTAATGGTAGGGAGGGGCGTGTATGCGACGAACTGGAGGCGCGGCAGGAGCGGATCAGCAGCTGGGGTGTCTGTAGGAAAATGTGACAGGAGAGAATAGTTGTAGGCAAGGTTTAGCTTCCATACGCCTTGATTGATGGCTCATCGTGGGAGATGAAGATGTGGATAAGTGTCTCTCATATGAAGGAACTGCTACCCGGCGTTCTGATA
>NC_059268.1:7939183-7956683 GCF_017591435.1 Portunus trituberculatus | reverse complement strand
ATTGTTTCTTAATTGTTGTATTTCTCTTTTCCTTCTTTCTTTTGTGCTTGCTTTTTTTTTTTGCTCGTTTTCCTTTTCTTTTTCCTTCCTTTCTTCTTGTTCTTGTTCTTTCTTTTCGTCCTCTTCTTCCTTCTTCTCTTCGTCTTCGTCCTGCTCCTCCTCTTCTTTCACCTTCTCCTCCACTTCTGGCACCGAAGTAGAGATTTGACTTATTATTTTTCTTTTATAAATATCTCCATTAAGTTCTTCATATTACATGGTATTTATTACTTTTTGTTTTTTTCTCGGTGTCATGGAGGGAATGTCGTGGCGAGAGGTGAGGAGCTTTCTCATCTTTACAAACCTATTCCATCACTGTATGTTAGGTAGTAAACTCGCCTCAGATAACGTATTAATTAACGTATCCCCTGGTCTTTGCTCTTTATTTTCTTTGTGTTTATTTGTTTCTGATATTTCTTCTTGTTGTCAGATATCTTTCTCCTCTGGCCAGTAAAATTTCCATATATACTTCAACAAATATGACGTTATCTCTTTTTATTTGTCGTGTTCCTTCCCCAAGTGAGTCTATAAATAATCATAAAAAGCGTTAGGTAGGAGAAATGTTTACCGTTTTCTTCTTCGCCGTACCACGAGTGGAGTAGAGCTGAGGAGTTAGGTAATCCCCTCAGGCCCTTACTTAAGTTATAATGCAACATGCTGTCTGCCACCTGACATTGCAGTTTCCGTGTCTTTTTCTGTTTTCCTCGTTCTGCTCTTCCTCCTCATCTTGGTGACACGATATAAGTCTTGAAGAACTTACTGATATCTGACAACATTGATCGCGGCAAACTTCTTGAACTTATTAAACCTCCTTCAAGGGCTGAATAATAATGGAGGGGTGAAGTTTCCATGTGTATCTCGTCTCTTTTCCTCGTTCCGTCCCTCCTCTTCAAGAACCTCGTGGTCTGCCAGCATTGATCTCAGGAAACTCCTTCAACTTAACCAAGGAATGGATAAGAATAACGGGGTAAAACCAACACATATTAATAAAACACGTATCTTAACACGTCAGTATTGATTTCAATATCCATTAGGTGACAAAAGGAATATAGTTTTCTTCAGGTATTTACCCAAAGGCATTGCCAGAAAGGGATGATATTGAAGCAGCACTATTGTTGTCATCAGAGGGCAAGGTTAAGTTAGTATAGAATAAGTTTAGGTTCATTCATTTCATCAGTTTCACCGTTTGTCAATTCTAGACCACGACCTGAAAAAGACATCGTGCTGTACCCAGAAATTAATTCTTAGAGTTTGAAAATGAAATACCCTTGTGTTATTTCCATAAAAAAGAACTCAATATATTCTCTCACCTTTCCGGAAATATGCTTGCACGATTATTTGAAAAGAATAGAGGATACTAGGCTTTACGGAATGAGTGTCGTTGCCAAGAGCATCATCATCCCCTCAAAAGACAATAAGTAGCTTGTGTCGTGATTTTTCTTCCCCGTGTCAAGGCAGAGAAAGAAAATAAAAGATGATGCTAAAGGGACAAAAGGGAATGTGGACAATAAACGCATTCCTTTAGCACACTTTGGAATTCTGGTTCATAACACGAGCCTTACAAACTTATGATGATCCTAAAAAAAGACAATTGTTAGATTCATGAAAACCTGCAGGAATCTGAATACATTTCACTAGATATGAGGGAACGGTGCTTCACAACTGTAACATAAACGTGTAGTCAGGTAATTAGAACGTATCACTTATTAGGAGAATCTTTATATCACTTCATCTCTCATAGCTTTTATTTATTTTTCTAGCAAATTCCAGTTATAAGAAAACTGCTTAATTTCCCGATATATACATGATGATTTCAGTCTCTACAGCTGCTATCCCAATGTAAATGTGTCTTTGTGTCTCTAATGAAAGCTTATGTGTCTTATATCGCATCATAGTTGTTCACTGGAAGGAGAACTAGGACTCCAAGTTTTATTTTTCCTATCGCATTGTTCTATATATATTGTTGTGTTAGCAATGAACAGTGAGTAAATGTGTCACCTCATAAACCAGTCTAGTTATTAGCCAACACGGACTCTGCTACCTGCTGCTCCTGTATTCTCCTGCCTTTACTCCTGTTCCTCTTTCTCCTGCCTGTTTTCTTCCTCCTCCTCCTCCTCGTCTGCAGTCAGCCTGGCCCTGCCTAATGGAAGGGCTCACGTCAGCCCCAACACAATTACCACCTGAAGGAGACGGACAGGTAGTGCCACTTGCCAATAAGACAATGAGTCTTTCTCTCCGCCTGCTTTTCTCTTTCATAACTCCCTCTCGCTGTTGTTGCGTCTCATCCATCTCGTCCTTCTCCCTCTTGCTGCGTCGTCTTCTTCTTCTCCCACAGCAAGAGCACGAACTACTACCACTATTAGTGTAACCACCACCACCACCACTACCACCACCACCACCACCACGACCACGACCACGACCACCACCACCACCACTAACACAACTACTACTACTACTACTACTACTACCACCACCACCACCACCACCACCACCACCACCACCACCACCACCACCACCACCACCACCACCACCACCACCACCACCTACTACTACTACTACTACTACTACTACTACTACTACTACTACTACTACTACTACTTTGCTACTACTACTACTACTTTTGCTACTACTACTACTACTACTACTGCTACTGCTACTGCTACTACTACTACTACTACTACTACTACTACTACTACTACTACTGTTAATACTGCTACCACCACTTATTCACTACTATGTTTCCTCGACTCTTATCTAATCTCTCTCTCTCTCTCTCTCTCTCTCTCTCTCTCTCTCTCTCTCTCTCTCTCTCTCTCTCTCTCTCTCTCTCTCTCTCTCTCTCTCTCTCTCTCTCTCTCTCTCTTTGCATTTCGTGTTTTATTTTTATAGCTGTTCTTTGCCGCATGTTTTTTTCTTTCTCTCCATTTGCTCGTTCTTTCCCTCCTCTCCATCTTGTAATTTATGGAAATGTCAAAAGCGTCATAGAGGTTATTCAAATAAGACATTACGGTTACTTTCATCTGCCAGCTCTCAGAACCTGAGGGTGGAAGTTTTTTCATAAAGTGGATGTGCATTTTTCTTGATGATATAAGTCCGAAACTGAGCAGTGTGAGATATAAACATGTAATAAAGTGGATTTACGTTGATACTGATTGTGCGCATGTCAAATTTTACTTTCTAATATATGAAATCATTGATCATGTGTGGATCGATACTCGTATTGATAAAAACGTTAGACGTGGCATGAATATATTTCGTAGCAATCTTTAGCTTGAGAGTAAGAGGCAAACGGTGTGTAAAGCAGTCCCTGGTGTGGTCTGCGAGGCTTGCTGGTGCCGCGCTGAAAGGCCCACGCCCTCTAAATCACGTTAGCCTGTTGTGCCGCGACTACCTGAAAACGTTGTTATCCCGCAGGTAATAGTACTTTTTCGTCTCTTTTCGTGTTCACGTGAAGTATATAAAGATTCATGCACTGAGAGGGAATGTGAGGCATGGAAGGGCCGAGAATGGTTTAGGTGTTGTGAATATAAACGTTCACTTACTAAAGTTTCATGTGTGTGTATGAAGGGAGGTACTGGATGTGATGCCTCGATACTTTTTTTTATAATGGTAAAGATTTGTATCATTCAAATTTTGTATCACTTTGGGCATCAAGTTAGTTATGTAGGAATCACAAAATCTTCTACTTATTGACTCAAACTCTGAATATCCTTCTGCATATGCATCCTTCCTATAGCCGCCGAATACTCATGATTGTTTTTAAATGGCAGCACATTTTGTAAAATACATTAGGGTTATTCCTGACGATGTAACGCAATAAGCTAGAGTAATTTAGAAAAATCCATAGAACATTTTTTTTCCAAGAGGTTTTACTCGTATAGTCCTACCTTCCTTCTAAGAAACGGCCAGCCAGACTAATCTTTTAGGCCACTGAGTGAGTGCTGGCGTGGCGTCATAACTTGACCGTAACTTCCAACAGTAATCAGTGGAAGAGGAATTATCATTTAGTCGAAGTGATGGATCTAGAGATGAGGAATACAACTGCAGTTATTTGGTACCGCGGCCTGAGGGTGCTCCAGTGCAGTATATCAAAACAGAGTGAATTGTTCCTCGTCCTCGTCTAAAATAATGTGAAACAAATATAGCCTTTGAAATTATCGCTGCTTGGACAGAAACTGACCTTTAGACATTTCATCATTGCGTTGTGTTAGTAAACAGACAGAGGTGATTGGTTGCTGAGGGAGCCTTTGTTCGGCAGTATAACTCATATGTTGGCGGTAGTGACGGCGGCGGCGGCGGCGGCGGCGACGATGATGGTTGTGGTGGTGGTGGTTGTGGTGGTGATGGTGATGAATATGGTTTTAAGTTAGGCTGAATGATAAACTGTAAAATTGGCGTTTCGCGTGTGGCTGGGCAGGTGATGACCATTTCATATTATCGTAGTCCACAATCAACTATTTGTCAATAAATGGTGATTGAGTTTCAGACTGAGAAAGATGTCAATTAACTTATGAATGTTATATATTTTTCTAATGAGATAATGTGTTGGTATTTTTGAGTAATGAAGTATTGACAAACAAATGACAAAACAAGTCCTTTTTGAGTCACATTACATGCAAATCTAAATGACATTGTATTGTTGTTCTTTAGTTTTTTTTTTTTTAAGAAGTTTACGAGTTTGTGGTGTTAAATATTAAAATGCAACACAATGCAGTGTTTATCATGTCTGATGAATGAGTCTCGCTGCGTCGCCAGGCAGCATCACGATAATGGCGCTACAAAATGCTCCCACTCTAGTATTATTTTTTTAGCTGTATCGAGAATATGGAAATCAGAGTTCATGTCACCGTTGTCATAACAATTCATATTTAATAATATGTTAGGAAAACGAGGTGGATGCCTGCAGCTTTTCTGATCTATTATGATATTGGCAATAGTTTTCATGTTCATTACTATAATACCAATTGTGTTTAATTAAAAACAACTAATATTGTTTGGTAATAGATATTTGCCAAACATATCTCACATGTCACAGTTTGAACATTACTGACGAAATGGAGATGTCATTAATAATTCAATATCCTACTTACATTATTTGTACTCGTCTGATTGTGTTAACAATGTTTCAGATTTCAGAGCGCATAGCCTCGTGGTATGAGAAGCGAAGCACTACTGATAGGTGTGAAGTAAGCTGTTGTTTCATAATTTATTTGTGATGGCTTACACGTAAACCACTCTCTCGTTTGAATATAATAACTTAAATTTTTTACGCTTTACTTAGTTTACTCTAATAAATACTACCGGTGTAAACCAAACACAGGTCTTTACAAAACACAGGACAGCCAGCCAGCTCGGGCGCCACTCCTTCACTACACCCACCTGATGGATTAGAGTTGTGTCTGTCACTTAAAACTAATATTCCGAATCTCTCTCTCTCTCTCTCTCTCTCTCTCTCTCTCTCTCTCTCTCTCTCTCTCTCTCTCTCTCTCTCTCTCTCTCTCTCTCTCTCTCTCTCTCTCTCTCGACATCAATGTAGAAAGAAAGGTGTTTAAATACTTCCTAAAAGAAGCAAGATAATCAAGGCAGTTCAGAAAGGGGGCAGAGCTGACTAACAATAATATTTCCTCAGTCTTTCGAACTTCAAACACTGCTTCCCTGAAAGTAACTCTAGGCATCTTCCCTCTTGTAGTCTGTGTGTGTGTGTGTGTGTGTGTGTGTGTGTGTGTGTGTGTGTGTGTGTGTGTGTGTTGGTGGGTGGGTAGGTGAGAATTTTAGTGGTGTATTGGTAAATGAGGAGAATACAAACGAGGAGGAAGAAGGTGTAGACATAGAGGTGAAGTACAGGAAGCCACGAACAAAGGAAGATTAAGAGAGGGAGGAGGAGAAAGATAAAAGACCCAGAAAGCCTAAAGCAACAGAGTCAGCATCATTAAAAGTCTGGCAGGTGGTTCCTTCCTCTTCCTCCTTCGTCTCCTCCTCAAGCTCCTCCTCCTCCTCCTGCTCCTCCTGCTCCTCCATCTTCTACTGCACCTCCTTCCTTTTCCCCTCCTGCTCCATCTTGCTCCCTCTCACGTGCCTCTCCGCCCAAACTTTGAACTCAAACTCGCCTCAAGAAAGGTTTGGAGTCGTCAGAATTTCCAATGTGCGGGCGCTGCTCCTTCCCGCAGACAGTGATTCCCTGTAGCTGACTGCTGGGAATGCCTCGCTCCATGCTGTGGGCGGCGGCTGTTTTTACCTATCATCCGCCTCTTCCTCTGCCACCTCTTCCTCTTCCTCCTCCTCCTCCCATTCCTCCCCCTCCCCTCTTCTAGACAAATGGTGTTTGGAGATAGACATGGAGGAAAAAGAATATTGTTTTTTACCCCTTTCCTTTTGTCTAACTTTCCCCCTGTCATTTTTTTTCTCTTTTCTTTTTTTGTTTCCTTTTCCGTGATATGGATTTTTATGTGTGATTGAGGATGTTATTTTTTTGTGTGTTTTTTTTTTCCTGTGTTCTTTTCCTTTTGGTTCTTGTTTTCGTTTGTTTGTATGTGTGGGTTTAGTTTCTCCGTTTTCATAGTGTTGCTGCTTCTTTTATTAAATTTTTCCCTTGTGTGTGTGTGTGTGTGTGTATGTGTGTGTGTGTGTGTGTGTGTGTGTGTGTGTGTGTGTTTGCGTTTGCTTCTGTATGTCTGTCTGCTTCATTGATTTTATTTCCCTCTTGTCTCTCTGTGTGTCTGTCTGTCTGTCTGTGCATTCGTCCTTTGTGTTTTATTTTTCAGCACATGTTTGTTCCAATTTGTCTGTCTTTTTATTTTCACTGTCTGTCAGTCAATCTATTTGTTTTTTGTCTATCTATCTGAATTCGCCTGTCTATCTAATTTCTATATCCACCTGTTTGTTTCTGCATTCCTGGCTTTCTCTCTCTCTCTCTCTCTCTCTCTCTCTCTCTCTCTCTCTCTCTCTCTCTCTCTCTCTCTCTCTCTCTCTCTCTCTCTCTCTCTCTCTCTCTCATGCGTGTGTGTGTGTGTGTGTGTGTGTGTGTGTGTGTGTGTGTGCGCGAGAAGAGAGAGAGAGAGAGTGTGTGTGTGTGTGTGTGTGTGTGTGTGTGTGTGTGTGTGTGTGTGTGTGTGTGTGTGCGCGCGCGTGTGTGTGCGCGCGCGAGAGAGAGAGAGAGTGTGTGTGTGTGTGTGTGTGTGTGTGTGTGTGTGTGTGTGTGTGTGTGTGTGTGTGTGCGTGTGTGTGCAGGCGTGTGTGCGCGAGAGCGAGAGAGAGAGAGAGAGAGAGTGTGTGTGTGTGTGTGTGTGTGTGTGTGTGTGTGTGTGTGTGTGTGTGTGTGTCTCCAGTTATTGCTAGCCGTCACCTCCACACGTACCTCATCTCAAAAACACCGCAGCGGATACTTATCGAGACTCGTTTTTCCTCCTTGGTTCCCGCCACCTGCCACGCCGTATATCTGCCATGGCGACGCCTTCCCCAGACGAATTTATTTCCATCTCCCCTCCCATAATTTAGGTTCTGCTGCGTTTTCCTTCTGATATTATGAGAGGGAAAAGGGAGTGAAGGTGGTGTCTGTGTTAAAAAAAAATGAGAGGGGAAAAAGTATTGATAAATGGAAGGTTTAGTGTCGTTATGAATTCGTAATTTGATTTTGGAGCCATGAGGTCTTAGAGGTGCCTCGAAAATTATTGAGTGCCTGTGAATGAATGCGTCAATGTAAAGTGTCATGTTCCAAAATGTAGTGAGTGATTGAATAAACTAATAGATATACAAATAATGAAGAGAGACTGACTTATAGAAAGATTTAACTTGATAGACATAGATAGACAGACGGACAGACAGACAGACAGACAGACAGAGAAAAGGTAGGACAGGCTTGTAAAAAACATAAACATCACTCAATCAATACATTTAACCCCAATCCCGCTCTTCTAAACTTGCCCCGCCGCACCTGCCCAGCTGCTCCTCCCCCTCCACACCTGTTCCTTCACTTCTGTCCCTCCATACCAACCTTACCACATTTCTTCCCCCATCCCTGGCAATGCATACCTGCTCTTCCACGCTTGCTCCACCATACCAGCACTCCACACCTCCTCTTCCATATCTGCTACTCATAAATATTTCCATCACATGAGCAACTTTCTTCTCTTCTCCTTCCAATATCAGGTATTCAATTTCTTCAGCCTTTTAGAGTAGAAAAAGTGCAATGATGTATGATAACTACTGGCAACAAATCCCATGATACTTCCTGAGAGATTTATTGATCATGTGGTATCCGGTAAATTACTGGAAATCGATTGCGTGAAAGAAAAGTGTTCGAGATCATTTGCTCAAAAAGATATATTCTTGAATTATCAATTGCTCGAAAGGCAGATTGCTTGGAAATAGTGAATTAATGAGAAATATCGGCCAAAACAAAGTAGTCCAGAGAGAGAGAGAGAGGGAGATAGAGATAGATAGATAGATAGATAGATAGATAGATAGATAGATAGATAGATAGAGAGAGAGAGAGAGAGAGAGAGAGAGAGAGAGAGAGAGAGAGAAAGAAAAAGATAGTATGTATACAGTAAAATGTAAAGACAACCTCTCTCTCTCTCTCTCTCTCTCTCTCTCTCTCTCTCTCTCTCTCTCTCTCTCTCTCTCTCTCTCTCTCTCTACCATACTACTGGTTGTCAACACCCGCCACCACCACCGCCGTGTCTTGTCTGTCACACCACCCAACACAGACGCCACTCTGAACAGAAGCAGTGCACACACAACACTGCCCATACACCAACCAACACTGCAAATGCAACAATAATATCGGCATTAACAACATGAACAGTATGAAAGTACTTAGGTAGCGCAAAGGAAGGTATGAAATGTGTTATGTGCTCCCGTAGAGTTAGTGAAACGCGGGAGTGTTGTCCGTAGAGTTTTTCACGCTATGCAAGTTTTCGCGGGAATTTTTAGGTCTCTCGGTTTATTTATTTATTTTTTTGTAAGTAATATAGATTTTTGGTTTTGTGGTTTGATTTGTTTTCCTTTTTCTTCATATATACGTATACATACATACATACATACATAAATACGCGCGTCTACAGTTGTAGTTGTGATGGTAAAGAGTGTCCGATTTCCTATGTGTATTTGTCTGGCTACTTCTAAGATTCATATTATTTAGTACAGTAGTTCGTTTTATTTCCTTTCGTATAAACGCATAGAATAATGGTAATGACAATGATGATGATAATGATAATAATAATAATAATAATAATAATAATGATAATAATAATAATGATGATGATGATGATGATAGTAATAATAGAAGAATAAATTAGTTACTATTTGGTTGATGGAAATGATTGAAATTTAATGGTGTGTTGTCATTGTTAGATGCAGTATATTTACAATATCAACAACATACAATTAATCCAGAGACGAGTATTAATAATTAAGGGAAGACTGTAAGGCAAGGCTAATGACAATGAATAAGGTTGCTATGAGGAGAAAGGGAGAGCCACACGTACAGAGAGTGCCCTGTCACCGTGTGGTAATTCAGCACAGAGAGAAAGCCCTTGAAGACTGACTGCTAAGGTGTGTCTCGAAGCATTTCGAGTAATTTACTGCTTTAGCAATTGATGATTCTAAATTTTTTTTTGAGCTATTGATTTCGCGCA
This sequence comes from Portunus trituberculatus, assembly GCF_017591435.1. NCBI lineage: Eukaryota > Metazoa > Arthropoda > Malacostraca > Decapoda > Portunidae > Portunus > Portunus trituberculatus. Next base: position 7,947,009 of record NC_059268.1, on the reverse strand, counting down.
ATTTACTGTCGAGCAATTGATTTCGAACAATTTACCTAGATTCCGTCATATACGTAGTGTTGCTTTACTTCATTCAAGGCGTCGAAACACTTTAGGTTTAACAGTCATAAATTATTCACCAGGTGTCAAGGAATGGCTGTGTACAACAAGTGTTTAGCTTATCATTCTTAAATCACTAACTCACTTCGGGACTTTTCTTCTTGTTCTACTTCCTCTTTCGCCTTTTCCCGAGAGAGTTGACTTTCTGAACGCGTCTCCTTTAGTAACGAATATTTCTGTCCCTTGCATCTTCCTCTGTGACTCTCTTTCCTTGCAGTTCTCCCACAATTCTATCTCACCATCTCATTCTTTGTCCACTGCACTCGATGTTCTTCCCTCGGCTATATTTTCTCGAGGCTCTTTACATCGTTTCCTGGTCTTGTCTTCTTATCTTTTTTCTCCAGTCACCTCCAAAACATCATACTGGCTGATAATTGTAATGTCTATATCTTTTTCTCCTTAGTTATCGATGATTGTATAGATTGTATGTTATTTTTTTTCTTAGAGCTGTGAGTGGTTGCATATTGTAGTGGAAAGGTTAAAGTGTTATGTAGAAGTACAATACGAAAATACAACACCAAATGTTACAGCACGAAAAACATTAAGTCGGCTACCCTTCTACCTCCTCCTCCTCCTCCTCCTCCTCCTCCTCTTCCTCCTCCTCCTCCTCCTCCTCCTCCTCCTCCTCCTCCTCCTCCTCCTCCTCCTCCTCCTCCTCCTCCTCCTCTCTTTACTACAGCATAAAGGTTGATGCAAGAGCAGAAAATTACAGTAAATCAGAGTTGATTATGTTCCTCCAATACCTTCGTCATTCCTCGTTCTCATGGTGCTCTCTCTCTCTCTCTCTCTCTCTCTCTCTCTCTCTCTCTCTCTCTCTCTCTCTCTCTCTCTCTCTCTCTCTCTCTCTCTCTCTCTCTCTCTCTCTCTCTCTCTCTCTCTCTCTCTCTCTCTCTCTCTCTCTCTCTCTCTCTCTCTCTCTCTTTCTCTCTCTCTCTCTCTCTCTCTCTCTCTCTCTCTGGTCTATAACTATTAATGTGATTTGCTCGAATGGATGTTCCCAATACGGAAGTAAATTAATAATATTCAGTACGGTGGGGTGACAAGCACTCCTAAGTGGACATAGCAATAATAGTTAAGAGAATAATGGTAATTGTAGTAACGATAATGATGATAATAACAATAACAACGATGGTGATGATAATAATAAGGATAGCGATAACAATGATAATAACAATAATGATAATGATAATAACCACATCATCATCAAGACAGCAACAGCAACTAATAAAAATGTAAATTTCGGAAAGATCAAATGAATGAATTAATAATATGAATGTGTGTGTGTGTATATACATGTTTTAATGACTCATCTCACTGGTGTCTCGGAGGACTCTGTTTTTATAAAGAATTTGCATCTTGCTGATGAGATTTGTATTGGAAGAGAACGATTCCTCTTTCTTCATGCTCGTTCCCATGTTCTTTAATCTTCGTTCGCTCACTGTTATGTCCCCCTTCTGTTCTATATTCCGTACTGCCATCTTCTATTTATCCTTTACCATTCTAACCTTGTACCTAAGATAAGGATGCCAACTATTTTTTTTTTTTCCGTTTTTTTTATATAACGTACACTTCTTTCTTTCTCTTCATCCATCTCTGTCCTCATTCATCTTTTTGCAAGGTGGATGCACATCACCACCGTCTGTCGTGGAAGGTTTAATGGATCGGAGGGTGGGTGGGTTGGTTAGCTGGGTGGAGGAGCCTCGCTTGCCTGCTGTCCACTCCTGCAGGATGTTGGTCTTGCCTTGGGGACATTTAATTTAAGTCACTGTGACGGCAACGACGACGGTACAGACTCTCATTTGCTTCCTTTGCTTACTTTGCTACTTATGCCTTGCTTCCTACATCACACACACACACACACACACACACACAGAGAGAGAGAGAGAGAGAGAGAGAGAGAGAGAGAGAGAGAGAGAGAGTGGAGGGGGAGGAATAACGTAGATGTATATTTGAGAAATTAAACCATACGTCGATATTTCTTGAGTAGATAGTGTTGTAAAAGCTGTAGGGGCTCTGTGGTTGTGTTGGTTGTGGTGGTAGTGGTGGTAGCTGTGGTGGCGGAGGCGGGCTATCATTATCAAATTTAAGCGGAGGAGGCGAGAGGACGGTGAAGCTGCACGAAGGGGCCGAAAGAGAAAGGAAAAATAAAACGGAGTTGGCTGTGGTGATTTGCTGGCGTGTGGGGGAAGTGATTGCGTGGGAGAGGTGAGAGAGAGAGAGAGAGAGAGAGAGAGAGAGAGAGAGAGAGAGAGAGAGAGAGAGAGAGAGAGAGAGAGGAGAGGAACAGGGAAAGGGAGTGTTTGGCAGCGTGAAGTGTGGGGAGCAGGGAAGAGCATCCGGAAAAGGGTGGGAAAATAACTATTCCACAATGACACACCCCTTTCCTTCTTCCCCCTTTTACACCGACAGCAGGACATGGAATAAACTGTTCTCTTTATCTCACATCCCTTCCCATCCCTTGCCTTCCTTCTCTGCCCTTTCCTTCCCTTCCCTTTGCCCCTAGCTCATAACGACCCACTTCAAATGATAAGTCCATAATATTGTGTCATCGCCCCTTCTCTGCAGGATGACCATTGCGAGGAGGAGGAGAGATAGGGAAGAGAGGATAGGGGAGGACGAAAGGGCAGGAGATAAATGATGGGTAAAGGGGTCAAATTGATGGATATTATGAGGATACTGACAGGCAAACACAAAAGGCGGGGAAAAGGGAGACAGGAACAGATCATATACGTACATAGTTTATTTGTTTATTGATAGAAGCAAGGTTAAATAACTAAATAAACTTTTACTGTAAGAAGTCACGTTACTGATAGAGATACTAAACAAAACTGATGGAGAAAGAGTAAGTAAAACAAAAAAGTAGGGCATCTCAGGGAAAGAAAAATGAAGACGAAGTGTGATGAAGTAATTAAGAAACACTGTGCATGTAGGAAGACAGGATGAAAATAACTGCAAGGTGATGAAGGAACGAAGAGAGGACAAGATGAGAATACAATACTCATTGGAAACACGCCGTGGAAAAGGAATAAGAGAAAGAAGAGGGGGAGAAAGAGTGACTAATGGATCGAGGAAGTGAGAGTGTCTTTAATGGAGGGAGCAGAAACAGGAGGAGGAGGAGGAGTAGGAGGAGGAGGAGTAAGAAGGGGATAGATGAGAATGAAAGTGGAGGAGGAGAAAGAAGCAGGAAATTAAGACATGAAGAAGTGGTCAAGGAGAAAAATGCATTGAATAAATCCATATATTTAAGAGGCAGGTACAAATAAGGAAAGAGAGAGAGAGAGAGAGAGAGAGAGAGAGAGAGAGAGAGAGAGAGAGAGAGAGAGAGAGAGAGAGAGAGAGAGAGAGATTCTTACTAGCTAAATTCCCCTTGATATGACTGCTTCATTTTCTTTATTGCTGTGCTCGAGTAACAGTGTCTCTCATTAATAGATAAGAGCCACATTGAGCGCGCGCGCGCAGATGTTTGGTTGTTTCCTTTTTCTTTTTATGGCCCTCTGCCTCAGTCTCTCTCTCTCTCTCTCTCTCTCTCTCTCTCTCTCTCTCTCTCTCTCTCTCTCTCTCTCTCTCTCTCTCTCAAGGCTCCTTTGGTTCTCATGGCCTGGAAAATGGTGACGCACTTTGAAAATACCCTCTTCTTACTCTCAGTCCACCTGAGCTCCTCCTCATATGCGGAAATATAGTTATTTCTGGTTTCCCGAGGGTCATTATGAAGTTAGGTTCCTCTTTCCCTCCCTTCTATTTCCCTTCCCCTTTTTTATCTGGATTCCCGCGGTCTTGCCTCCCTTCCCTCATTACCCGGGGCGCGGCAGGGGCGTCCACGAGGCAATAAAGCTGTGGCTGCTGATGGGTTCATAAGGTTTTCAGGGACCCGAGGCAGCACACAACGCACCACGCCACGACCAGGCTTACCTCTCATTCATCACGCCGCGCTTCCCGTGCACAGGTTACTCTTGGTCACACACTAATCTAAATAGGTTGTGTTCGCTCTCCCTCGTGCTAGAGATTCGCTCTCTCGCCTTTCCTTCCTACTATTCTCGGTATGCAAATACGACCCCGCCTCAGACACTCCGCCCAACAAAAGCGTTCCCCTCGAGACGCACCGCCAGGATGTGCTCTCCAACGCACGCCTTACTGCACGCTGCTCCTCTGCCTGCACGCTGATTATTATTCTATTATTACTATACCTTTCATGAAAACTCAGGCGGTATGGCGATGGGCCAAGACTCAGTACAGCGGACACGTCCTCCTCGCCCTCTTCTGTTCCCGCCTGGCTCAATATGATCAAGTTCTTAGATAGATTTTGCCCTCGGGAGCAATCTGTTACCCCGGCCACGTAGACAGAGGCGGGGCCAGCAGGTCTGCCCCCTCCCACTAATGAGGAGAAGAGGCCTCGCCCTTACGTGGTGCCCAGAACCTTCCTGCGCAGGGTGATAACGTGAGGTGCTTAGGGCGTGTTAGGCCGCTGGGGCGTGAGAGGTGCGACGGGCGTGGAGGAAGGCTGAGAAACTTAGCAATTGTTTCCTTTGTTTCAGTCACAGCTGCAGGTGGCGGCCGCCGCGCGCCCCACTCAATGTTGCTAATTAATTGATCTCTATAGTAAATAGATAAATAGATTTTTCCATTAACTCGTTCGGTCTCATATCCTTTACCTCTCTCTCTCTCTCTCTCTCTCTCTCTCTCTCTCTCTCTCTCTCTCTCTCTCTCTCTCTCTCTCTCTCTCTCTCTCTCTCTCTCTCTCTCTCTCTCTCTCTCTCTCTCTCTCTCTCTCTCTCTCTCTCTCTATATATATATATATATATATATATATATATATATATATATATATCTGTAGGCACACACACACACACACACACACACACACACACACACACACACACACACACACACACACACACACACACACACACACACACACACACACACACACACACACACACACACACACACACACACATTTGACCCTCACACTCTGGCTGCTGACGAGGCCGCTCCTGCCTTACTCTGCCTCCCGCTCCTCGTCATTCCCTTCGCGGCCAAACCAAGCCAGGCGGCGGACGGGCCACAAGCCTTTCGGGAAGACCTAGGAGCCTGATTGCCCTGCTCAGCATTCCCCTCGCTCCCCTCTTGGCGGCGGGACAGACTGTTAAGACCTGTCGCGTCAACCTTCGTCCATCCTCCCTTACACACACACACACACACACACACACACACACACACACACACACACACACACACACACACACACACACAAACACAGCGTCTTTGGCTCGTTATAAAATCTCTGTTTTTGTGGAGACATTCAGGTTGACTTGGAATCGGAGGTAATTTGACCTGACTTCGTGCGAACGTGGCCGTTAAGAATCGCGGAGACCTGAGTCGAGCAGTTATTCTGAGTTGATGGGGGAAGGCTGGTGGAGGAATTCTGAACTCTATTTTCTCGTGTCACCTGTCCACGTGTTACTTCTCCTTGTCATCGTCCAGAACTACTTTTCGTGACTTTGGAGGTCACAATTTGTCATTTCTGTGTTTTTTTAGCCTTGGTATGTATTTAATTTTCCCTTTATCAACCATTCGACACTTTTTTATAACTGTGATTTTGATTTCCTCCAGAGAAGAATTTTTCCAAAACTGAATTCCTTGTAAAGTGTTCATTAGTTAGCTTTCTTCTGAGTTTATTTCCTTGTCCTTATATAAAACAGTACTTACAGAATGTCCTGGTACCAGTGGCACCAACGACATATGCAGGTGTGATGGAAAGAAACACCAGGGGGAAGCTTCCCTGTGTTTACTGTAGGAATACAAAATACTTGGTAGCGAGCGCGTGGAGGCTTGATGAGTAGCCGGCGGCCAGAGACTTGTAGTCTGGGCGCCTTGAATGAAGCTTGTAGCTTGCATGATGATGCAGAATTACAGTCTACACACTGGAGTGTGACTGTAGACAGTAGACTGTAGAGGTAGACTGGCTGTGCTTGACAGGAGGACCAGTCAAAGAAAGGCAGGCAAGTAGACTGCCAGGCGATCGTGAGTGTACTCCAAGCTGCGTTGAGTACAACTGAATGTGTGGCGTGGTGTGGGGTAGCGAAACAATACCCACGGCTGCAGTACATCTTTACGGTACACATTACATTAAGTAGTGTCCATCATAAGAATATCACAAGAATACATATACTGTCTGAGAACATGAAACTTGCTTAACATATGATAAACAAAATCAAAAGGAAAGAGCGACGACAACCCTCAGTCTGATAACGTAGCTGAGATCAAGTTTGTGGCCAATACAGATATCGAGGCTCACAGACAACCAAGAGTGCTATGTACCACACTATAACAGTAAGTACATCTTTCTTAAGTTTGTGTTAGAATTCCTGACTTCAGCTTCGTGATGGAGTGAATGGACGGTACTTGGGAATATTCTAACAATTCTTGAAATAAATGCTAATAATTTATCTAGCTAAAACACATCAATCACCGCAGTCATTAATTTTGCGCGTTGTGGATAGGAACCAAAAAGAATAGGAAGCAACATCTGATGACTGACGTGCATCCACACAGTCGAAGAAAGAATATGAAGCCAGACTGAAGTTACATGATGACTGACACGCGACCAACTTGTCAGAACTTGTGGTTTGGCTTGAAACTCGACGAGAGAGACTTGGGAGTTATCTTTAGTGTGAAAAAAGAAACACTCTCTCTCTCTCTCTCTCTCTCTCTCTCTCTCTCTCTCTCACACACACACACACACACACACACACACACACACACACACACACACACACACACACACACACACACACACACACACACACACACACACACACACACACACACACACACAGGATACAGCTTCATTTGCTACACTCTCTGCAAACATACTCGTCACCAGAGTGGTCTCGCCTGTCCTCTCATCGGCCGTAGATTCAGCTCCCTTGCCTCATTTGCATCCTCCGTCCTTTTATCGTCATATCCCCGGCTTATTTGTTTTGGGGCAAATTAATTATTCTGATGAGTCCTTCCGCAGCTTCCTGTGCCCGTAAAAAGCTTTAAAAGGATTTACCTCTTTTTTTTTCTATTTGCGGAGGCCATAACAAGCTGAGGAAAACATTTTATCCGCTAAGATTTCTATTCAGTTATTTTTTCTTTAGTGTTCCCAGACGGCAATGTTGTATAATCTGCCATTATTTGCTCTTCCTCTCGGAGTAAACACACGGAAGCCGGAAATGTCTTATTGAGTAAATCGTGGAGTAAATCTTTATGTTACAATAGGAAGTTAACGAGACAGGCGGCTATGCTCTGCCAAAGTTTGCTGAAGAGCCACTATTATCATTACGGGGAGCCTGTCGTCTCACTCCTCACTAGACTAATGATGATGTTTTCCTGTGGCATCTTACTAACATGGACTCAGACTCATTATGGTTCTTAAAGGTGTTGGGTTACGCTGCGACAAGGTTTGCTAAATGGACGCTATTATCGTTGGGAAGGAGGAGCATCTATCGCCTCACTCCTTACCTAATGTCCTGTAGGATCTCCTAGGCTTGAACTCAAACTTTTGTGGGTTTAAGAGAATTAGAAACTTTTACCTTAGATGCAATAAATCCACTGTCAAGGACATAAGAAAAAATATGTACAAGTCTTTTTTCCTCTTGTATTTTCATCTGGTATAACGTAAAGATAGCGTCTCTTTTTAGCTAGAAATTAGATTAGCTAGGACCTAAAAAGAGGGTGAAAAG
>NC_059268.1:7929183-7934183 GCF_017591435.1 Portunus trituberculatus | reverse complement strand
ATATATATATATATATATATATATATATATATATATATATATATATATATATATATATATATATATATATAAATTTAAGAGAGGAAACCTGATCGTGATATTTTAGATGGAACAGTTTATGTTGTGCAAATACAGTAATAAAAGACCGAACCAACATAATTTTTTTTCCCTGCCTGCCGTCGGTTGCCACGCCACCGCTGCACCACGGTTCTCGGTGTGCTCGCGAGCCGCGACGCTTACATTTTCGACGGCAACATTTTCATTGTGGTCATCTGAGTTGCGAATTCCTAGCGAATATGTTGGGTAGTTCCGGGCTCAGCTCTATCAGTCTGTGGTTTCACCGTGGCTGACTTTCCAAATGGATGACTACATAATTATGACGACAATGACATAACAGTGGCTCCAACAAAATGTTTACCAAATCTCTTGACTTAATATCATTTTAATATTGTAATATATATATGTATATATATATATATATATATATATATATATATATATATATATATATATATATATATATATATATATATACTGTGTGTGTGTGTGTGTGTGTGTGTGTGTGTGTGTGTGTGTGCGTGTGCGTGAGTGTATTGTTTATATATTTTTTAAGGTATATACTGGCAGACTTTCACTTCATAATGTGTATATTGAATTGAAGTGTTATCAACATATTGTTGACTCTGGAACCAGTCACTGATATGATGTTACATGAAGCGAGGAGCCTTTCTGACCCCAAAAGAAAAGACATGAGTAAATGGGTCCAGTGCTGGCAATGGGGACGATGGTGGTGATGGTGATGCCTTAGCAGTGACAAGGTAATCAAGTAGTTGAATGAGTCTTATGCATAGTTGTGCTGTTTTAGGTTCTGCACGAGACACTGAACTTGTTCAAATCAAGAGGGATGGGATTGCGGCTTTTGTGTGACTCATTTTTCAATCTCCTCATTGTGAATGTGTGTTGACTCGCATGTAATGGAAAAGAAAGTTTTCGTTTACCAAACCAGTGCTCTGGACACTATAGTGTGGCATTCTTAATGCCCATGCAGAGCTGAGTTTAGGATATGAATTACTTCCAGTTTTAGTTATTTCCAAGATACTTCGTGATAAATATAATAGTTTTGACAGATTAATATTACAATTTGCTACTTTTACTATATCATTATTAACTACCACAATGAATATTAACATCCCCATCAGTACGTATCAACAACACAAAGCCGGCCATTTCATCACCATTAAACACTCACTTAGATAATCATCACCACCACTACCACCACTTACAATGAGCTCAGTCATCAATTGTATCACTGTTGTTCATTATAGTGAACACAGAGGAGTGAGTAATATTCAGATCAGTTGTCACTAACCCACTAAATATTCATGTGCTTGGCAGCTGATGTCCTCTAGAGGTGATATGCATGTTTCATGTGTGATAAGTTATATTTTCATACTGAAGGATTGGAGGTGAAGAAAAGATCAAGATGCTTTTGCATGGCATAGTAAATAGAATGTATGTATACACTATTCTAGAATTTCTTGTTTTTTTTTTCAGATCTGCATTTAGTTGAAAGTCCTAATGTCTAGCATATGCATATTTCCTTAAGATCATTGTGAAATGGTAAAAAGTTACCTGTTGTACTGAACAATATGTAAAAAAAGCTTAGTTATCACCTGAAAGTATTAGGTATTTGTTGGTGATTCCCGGTCCGACCTCTGATTGTGTGCTGTCAGCTTTAGTTCACTGAGGGAGGTGATGGAGAACAAATATGTGAATGAAGCAACCTCTCGTTTATGTTGGATGATCTCTCCGCGTCCTGGTGATTATGGTGAATGCAAAGGACTGAGTGAGAATTAAGCCAACAGTTACTGACCTGAATATTTTAGTGTGCGTGACAGCCACACCACATGTGTAGCTAATCCCTGCAATGAAATGCCATAGTAAAATAGACGCCTCCCTTTTTTTTTTTTTTTATTTGTTGTTTTTTCTTCCTATTGGTGAGCTCGTACATGTCAGATTCTGGCTTGTGCTCGATAGATGCGGACGAAGTGCAATGAAATCACCGCGAAGACTTTTTTTTTTTTTAAGTGCTTCATTAAGAAACCTCTCAAATTCCCGGCATATTTTTGCTACTTTCAGACAATAGAAAAAAACAAACAAACTTAATGATGCACTCTTAACCTCAAAATCAACCACAGAATTTGGAATACAAACTTGATTTCATTAGTATGCATGTAGAAAAGAAAAAAATATACACAATGGTAAGACGCAGCTGCGGCTGACGCGGAAGTGGCGGTGGAGGTGTTGGCGCCGAGACGATGAGAAAAATGAGAAGTTGGAAGCAAGGAATCCTCTGTTTATGCTATCCCTGTCGATCCTGAGGAAAGTGTAACTCCTACTAACGTCATATAACGCAATAAGACAAGAGACAGACCTGTGACGATAGCTCGGTTATGAAATCTTGTGTCAAAAGTACATTGGATAGTATTGAGGTTTTAATGATGCTCACGTTGAAAGCCGCTGGAAATATTTATTTTTCTTCAAACAGAAAATTACAATCCTATCCGGAACTTCTCGAGAGTGGTGTCTGTGCTCCTTGCCAGGTAAAATAATAAAGGCATTGTCTGGTTCTTTATACTAGTTGTCACACATGGAACCAGTCCGTACACCTTGATATACGATTGGTGTATAGATAAGTAAAGGACACGAGGATGTTGCAGGAAAAGTAAACTGTTGAACTGAATTAAGGCAGTTGTGCAGTTAAGATGTTTGGGGAATGCGTTTCATATGTTAAAGTTGCATTAAGGTATCTACGCTTAATATTTATATTATGGCTAAGGCAATAATTGACGAGAAGAACGTTGGAAAAAATAAAAGTTCACAGTCCACTAATCACTACTTCAACTCGTTAACTTTCATCATTAGTAATTGATGACGGTATTAGCAATCTACTCCACTATCATCGCTCCCTTCCATCGCCTACTCATTCTCTTAACAACCTCATTCATAAATTCACATCAAGCATGGAACGGCTACCGCCACCAACACATTTATCCAAATTCCTTTCATAATTCACTACCACATGAAAGAATAAAGAACGAGAATAGAAAAACGAAAACTTTACAAATCCTAACGTAAACTGTCAAAACCATACCACCAGAAAGCTGTTTGCTATTAGCCTTAGCAGTGAGCCAGACAGCGTAACATTTCGCACCGTGTCAAAAGTCTCCCACCATTATCATTAGCCGACACAAACCAGTATTTCTACGTATCTACATACTAAGCACGACCATCACCATCAGTACTAGTTATGTAGAGCTTAACAGTAATACTTAGACTAGACGTGAATAAATAGGTAAGAAAGTAATTCGTTTACCTTTGTTTCTATATCAGTAAGACTTAAACACTGCAATAGCGTCATTTCAACACAGGTACTCCAGTTCATTTCCCGTCATTCTCAATAAGCATCTTTACCACTATCCAAACTTGAAGTACTCGGAAACGCAATTCTTCGCAGCTTTAGTTTGTACGAGTATGCCTTTAAAAACTATACCTTTATTTATGTATAGCGCAAACGATCAATGTCATCACCACTCCCATTCCTGTTCGCATGCTGTCACACTGTAAGGCCACGTTATTTCTGTTATGGGTGTGGCGTTATGGGTGTGGCCTGGCGGTGATTATATTTTGGTGGTGTTGGTGCAGGTGTTGACGGTAGCTTAATGGTATTGATGGTTGTAATGGTTGTAATTTGTTGTTAATGATGTTGATAATGGTTGTGGTGTCATTCTCAACTTTAACCAAAATAAAGTGTTGCGTTATGGAGGTTACTGCTTTCCATACACAGTATCACTTAAGTTTTCGCTTCACAATTCATCGAGCACAAATATTTCATGTCTAAGTTTTAAATTATGCTTTCTGTCATTCAACATTTTTTTTCTATTTAGTTTAAAATTTTCAGTTCGTGCATTGATGATTAGTAATAGCACTATGCATATAATTTTTGTTAATGTTTATTTAGATCTATAACAATAAATAGTACACAAATGAATAAGTGTAACTGAATAACTACAATGATGCTAATAATTACGTACAACAACTTTAGTGTCTCGATAACTAATCCACGAATTTTGCACCATATAGTAAAAACATTGATGAACATGATCATTTTAACACTTCCTATTATTTCTATCAATCCGTTTTCAATTAATCTAGGTTGGCAGGTAACCGAAAAGAACATGCAAAAATAAACCAATATAGTTTTTAAAGGTTACTTCATTACTCCCTGTAATCCTCTCCTCTTACAACACCAGCCAACACAACTAAACCTGTACACTCATATTGTTCTTTATAAGTTTACTTCCTTGATTTCTGTCAACACATTTTCAATCCAGAGAACAAATAGACTTCTTAAAATGTGGCTTTAGTAATTTGATCATCTTTAGCTTAGTTATTGTTGTGTGTTGGTGATGACAGCAAAGTAGGTGATGATGGTGGTGGTAGTGATGCTGCTCTTGTCGATGGTAGTAAATAGTTTCAAGATGGTTATGTGAGCGCTATTACCTCATATTATAATACATGTAATTGTGGAGGTGGTAGTTGTAATAGCTGTAGTATTTTCTTTTTTTATTTTTGATTGAGACAGTCGTAGTGGTGGTTGTGGTGATGATGGTGGTGGTGGTGGTGATGGCGGTGGTGGTGATTATGGGAGAGGGTGCTGAATGATAGCTTGTGTTTTCGTGAGGACTAGTATAGCTGCTGCAGACGTAACCCATTTTTAGATAGTGAAGGCGAGAAAGGGAAGCAGTGATGGGCTGTCGTTCATCCTTCGTTGCTCACTGCAGCAGCCATTACCACACGTCACTCATTGCCCAATATCCAGGTAAACTTATTGTCCTGAAACTTTTGCAGATTTTCTATACAAATTGACATCTTTTCAATATATATACATTATGATCTTATATATATATATATATATATATATATATATATATATATAT
>NC_059268.1:7914183-7924183 GCF_017591435.1 Portunus trituberculatus | reverse complement strand
TTATTGAGGTGCTACCTTCAATGCACCTTTCCTTTATATAATACTCGTACTTCATATTTTATAACAGTGCTACGTTAATTAAAGCAAGGACCTAACCGTAATAAAGCTAAGTAACAATCTTTTTGTCTAGCGATTGTCTCCTGCCATTCATACTCGGAACATGGTCTTTAAACTCAACAATGAATGATGTTTAGTTACGGGACTGAAAATGCTTGCAGTCAGATTTTATAGTTACAGGACTCAAAATGTTTCAAGTTAGATTTATGCAATGAAAGATCTAAAAAAGGATGTACAAATTTTCCCTAACAAGTAAAGATTACAACAAAGTAAACCCAGTACATCCTAGCATGAGGTGTCAGGTGTCTGGTAAAGTCTTGAAATCCTTATCTGTTTCTGTATTTCTAACTTCTTATGACTTGATATACTTTAAGAGGTAGATTTCAAGACATTTATTTTTATGCAAGAGGGAAAGCCGGCAAAGGGCAACAAAAAAAGAGTAATAGAGTTAGTTAAAAGTCTGGGACAAATGTCTTGAAACCTCCCTCTTAAGTAGTAGTAGGAAGTCGGACATACAGAAGGGCAGGGAGTTCTATTGTTTACAAGAGAAATGTATGAGTTATTGAGAGTACTGGTTAACTCTTACACGAGAGAGACAGAATAGGGGTGAGAAGATGAAGAAAAACTTGTGCAGCGAGGGAACAGGAGGGGAGGAATACAGTTAGCAGGATCAGTAGAGCAGTTAGCATAAATATAGCGATAAAAGATAGCAAGAGATTCAACATTCCGGCTGTGAGAAAGAGGCTGAAGACAGTCAGTCAGAGGAGGGGAGTTGGAGATGAAAAGCTTTTGATTCCACCGTATCTAATAAAACTGTGTGAGTGGAGCCCCCAAACATACGAAGAGTACTCCAAACAAAGATGGATAAGGCCCTTGTAGAGTTAAAAGTTGGAGGGAGGAGAAAAACTGGGGGGGCGGGGGAGACGACGCAGAGCGCCCAAAAATTGTTGTAGCAAGTTTCCATTTCAGATTATATGTAAAGAAAAGACCAAGGATATTCAGTGTAGAAGATGGGGACAGCTGAGTGCCATTGAAGAAAAGAGGATAGTTGTCTGGAAAGTTGTGTCGACTTGATAGATGGAGGAATTGAGTTTTTGAGGTATTGAACACCACTAAGTTTTCTCTGCCCCAATCAGAAATCTTGAAAGACCAAAGTCAGGGGTTCTGTGGCGTCCCTGCGTGATCTTAATCCCTTTCTTTTGGTTCTTTCTGACCTGCAAGGAAGCTTATCCCTTTCTTTTGGTTAACTCTTTCTGATCTGCAAGGAGGCTGACAGCTAAATGGGGCTTTTTTTCATTTTACTCTTTGCTATCCTTGGTCAGCTTTCTCCTCTTACATAAACAAAGGCACCACGCCACCAGCACTGTTGATCACGCCAATGAAACAGTCTGTCTTGTTCTTTCCCAACATACTTTGTGACCAACTACAGTAGTTACAAAACCCAAACAGTATGCGTTCTAATATATAGAGTAATTTGACCGTAAAGGCCCGTCCAGACGAGCGGGCCTGATCGGCGGGCATGCCCGTTAACGCCCACATTTGACGGGCAAACGGTCAAATTGCCTGAGTGCCCGTCGAGCGAAATATTTACGGTGGTGCCCGGTAGCTGGAGCTTCGACCCTGCCAGACGTAGGTTAATATCGTGAACCCACAGCAGGCTATCCTCCCACATCCTACGTCATTGTAACACAGTTCACATTTCACCATGTCAACCCCGGGAGAACTCTAGCGAGCCACCTACCATTTATTGGTCTAAAGCACTGACTACACTGAACTTTATCGTGAGAATCCATGATTAAGGAATGTGAAGCTGAAATGCTATAAGGATAGAGACAAATGCAATTATCAAGGTATACAATATCTACTTGGCAATGCTAGGGGTCATACTACACTCCATAGGTTACTGGCATCGTCGGGCACGCCCGGCTATTCATCAACTCGGTCGTGTGGACGACATTCACGGGCAGGCCCAGCAGGATTTGCACGCCAACCGCGCTGCCCGACGGACGCGCCCGATCGTCTGGACGCGGCTTTAAACAGGATGTCCCTCCGCTGCTGTCCCTGTAACTTCAATCACCAGCAATGCATACAAACAAATCTGCGTTGGGTAGAGTACGACCTGATAGAACAATAAACAAATAAGACAATAAAAAATTGAACGGTAATCCCACTACTGCAGCAGAGTAATTTCAACATTGCAGTCAACATCAACTATATTCTTTACTCGTTATTTTTTATGCTTTTTGTTTGTTGCGCATTCAAAAAATGCCGGTTAAGGGAAAAAAATATTACTGTGATTATCATCTGCCCCACCTAACTTTTTTTTTGGGGGGTAAGGTTGTATATATACTATGTACGCGCATATTTCTAAATGTTTTTAGTGTGTTTACCTGGAAGAGACTCACCGTAACAATTCTTGCAGCAGCCCCGAGGAAAACGTGGAGGCGGGATAGAGAAGATGGGATGTGCTGCCGTCATCCTGCCGTTCATCCATTGCCTCCCGTCACGGTTTCCATGGCCAGGCACGTAAAGTTTTATATTTTTCTTTTGTGTGCATATGTGTGATGTATCATTTTCAGTTGAGGTTCCTAAGAGTAAGTAAAATAAATTATGCTAATACTTTTAGTTATGACTGGTATACTTGCATGTTTCTGTTTTGCTGTATGTATGTCTGTTGTGTTGTAATGCTTGTGGTATATTCGTTTACTTCTGGTTTGTGTCATTGATTGAATCTTGGATTGTACGCCCCTCTCTCTCTCTCTCTCTCTCTCTCTCTCTCTCTCTCTCTCTCTCTCTCTCTCTCTCTCTCCTAATCATTTGTAAAGATGTTTTACAATACACATTAGAAGATAAAAAGGCAGCCAGCAATATTTTATTTATTTCCATATGTTTTCGTGTGCAGAGTCGCCTCACCTCCGTAGGATCTGCCAGAAAGTCATGATACTGTTTGTGCATAGTTACTTGAAACGCAGCAACAAATATTGGTAAGTGTCATGGAAAACATTTATCGGCACTAGTATTTTTCTTTAAAATGGTAAGACTTTGCTTGTTTAAGAAAATCTCTTTTTGTATGTTAGTAGACGTATTTTGTTTAGTGGTGGTAATGACAGGACAAAGTAGTCGTGTGATTACGGACGGTGGAAGACAGATACAGAACGACTTTATATTTTATTTAGACAGTGTTTATTGTATAGGTATATAACATTTGAAACCTGGTTTTGAGAGCAGTAGTGCTTTGACAATATCGTGGTTGTTAGGAACAAATTAATATCAAAGGCAACTTTTTCTGTTTAATATGTGATTGGGTGTTGTTGGAAGTTCGTTCAGGGATCCGAAGATCGCTCTACTTATGTTTCTTCTTTCTTCAAGCTGGCTACGATCACTGTATATAGAGGGAGTGTAGCAACGCAAAGATATCAGAACTCGTACAAGAGATACACAGTTTTATCTATCTCGTGCGTCGCTGAGGAAATCCAAACCCATCGAAATCGACACTAACATTAAGAAAGAGCATGATCGTGTCTGATTGCTAGCTGCCGGAACATTACCGGACTGCCTACCAGCGTCCGAGATGAGGAATGTGATGTTGTCTGTCACAGTTAACGGTACGTCGCCAGCGTCGAAGATGAGGATTGTAACGCTGATTGCCTCAGTTGACATCACGGTGCCAGCGTCGGAGATGAGCATGGTGATGCTGATTCCTTCAGTTGACGCCACGTCATCGGGATGCCAGCGTCGGAGACGATGATGGTGATGCTGATTGCCAGGTTGTCACTACGTTTCCAGCGTCTGAGAGGAGGGTGGTGATGCTGATTGCCTTAGTTGACACCACGTTGTTAGGGTGTCAGCATCGGAGATGAGGATGGTGATGCTGATTGCCACAGTTGACGCTATTTCGTTGGGGTGCCAGCGTCGGAGGTGAGGATTATGATGATAATTGCCTCAGGTAAGCCACGTCGTCGGTGTGATTCCAGGGTGATTCGTCCCTGGGTGAAATGTCCCAGTTAATGCACCCCAGGGGTTTTTCATCCGTGGAGGATTGCCTAAGTTGTCGGCAAGTTCTAGGGCCAGCGTCAGAGATAAGAATTGACACAGTCTGAGTCGGAGATGAAGAGAGTGACGCTTATTGCCTCAGTTAACGCCTCATATCAGAGATGAGGATACGGACTCTGATTGCCTTAGTTAAGGCCAGGTCGCCGATGTACCAGCGTCGGATGAGAATGGTGACGCATATTGTCATAGTTGGCGCATCGTCGACAGGGAGCCAACCTCAGAAATGAGGATGGTGATGCTGATTGCTTAAGTTGCCACCACATCGCCGGGATACCAGCGTCGGAGGTCAGCACGGTGACCCTGATTGCCACAGTTGACGCCGCCTCGTCTGGGTGCCAGTGCCGGAGATGAGAATGATGATGCTGGTTGCCTCAGTTGACTGACGCCACGTCGTCGGGGCGCCAGCGTCGGAGATGAGGATGGTAACGCTGATTGTCACAGTTGATGCTACATCGCCAGCGTCGAAGATTAGGATGGTGACGCTCATTGCCACGGTTGACGCCACGTCGTCGAGATGTCAGCGTTAGAAATGAGGATGGTGATGCTGATTGCCTCAGTTGGCGCCACGTCGTCGTTATACAAGTGTCGAGAGATAAGGATGGTGGCGCTTATTGCAATAGTTGACACCCCGTCGTCGGGATTTCAGCGTCAGAAATGAGGATGGTGACGCTGATTGCCTCAGTTGACGCCACGTCATCAGAGATGTAGATGGTGACTGTTTACTTCAATTGATGTCACGTCGCCTGCATGAAAGATGAGGATGGTGGCGCTCTTTGCTGCAGTTGATACCAGGTCATCCGGGTACCAGCGTCAGAAACGAGGATGGTGACGCTGATTACTACAGTTGATGCCACGTTACTTGCGTCCGAGGTGAGGATAGTGACGCCGATTGCCTCAGTTGACGCCACGTCGTTTATGAGGGTAGTGACGTTGATTGCGATAGTTGGCGACATGCCAGCGTCGGAGATAGATTGTGACGCAGATTGCTATAGTTGTCGCTACCTCGCCAGCGTTGGACATAAGGATGGTGACACTGATTGCCTCAGTTGACGCCACGTCGTCGGGAATGGGGATGGTGACGCTGACGCTGATTGTCTCAGTTGACGCCACGTCGCGTCGTCGGGGCACCAGTATCGAAGATGAGGATGGTGATAATAATTGCCTCAGTTGACGCCACGTCGTCGGGGAAGGGGATGGTGACGCTAATTGCCTCAGTTGACTCCACGTTGTCGGGATGCCAGCATCGGAGATGAGGATGGTGATGCTGATTGCCTCAGTAGGCGCCACGTCGTCGTTATACGAATGTCGAGATGAGCGCTGATTGCGATAGTTGATGCCACGGCGTCGGGTTTATCAGCGTTAGAAATGAGAATGGTGACGCTGATTGCCCCAGTTGACGTCACGTCGTCGTTGATGTTTACTTCAGTCGTCGCCAGCATTAAAAATAAGGAAGGTGACACTCACTGCCACAGTGGACGCCAGGTCGTCCGCGTACCAGCGTCGGAAATGAGGATGGTGACGCTGGTTGCCACAGTTGACGCCACGTTACTTGCGTCCGAGATGAGAGGATTGTGACGCTGATTGAGTATTTGATGCCACATTTTTGAGGTGCAAGTGTCCAAGATAAAGATGGAGACGCTGATCGCCTTAGTTAACGCCACATTGCCAGGGAACCAGCTTCCGAAATGAGGATGGTGACGCTCATTGCCTTAGTTGGTGCCACATCGCCGAGGTACCAGCGTCGGAGATAAGACAAGAGTTATATAAAGAAGCAAGAGAAATCTGGAAAAGTCATTAGGAATCCCTAGCCTCTTTCCCCTCTCAGCTCTGTTCAATGTAATATATTTTTAATTTGTAATGGTATTTCTTTATGTTCCTTAAAGTGACGAAGGGGGGTCTGAAACTTTCCACGCTGGGGAGAGGAAAATGGCTTTATACGTATCATATAACCATAATTGTTTTACCCATCGGAATTTGACTGAACAGACATACTTACCTGTTTTGTGTTGTGGGTCTTACTTGACTTGATCAGCATCAAAACTCCTGCTTTCCTGTTGCTCTGAGCACGTTAAAGTTTCTGTTAAGCAAGTAGTTCTTGAGCAGTTCTTGCAAACAAATTATTTGCTTATTTTATTTAAAGAAAAATAATCACGTAAAAATATTACGATAAAGATATAAATTCTGTTAACAAAAAACAAGCTCAATGCTGTTGCTGCCAAGACGAAAACGTTTAAACCACAGGAATCTGCTTTCCATCAGGCAAAAGGATGTTCCGAGTTTCAAGCAAAACCATTAAATTAAACAAACATGTGTTGAGAACAAAAGGTACAAAACAAATACAAATATTTATTTTCAAAGGACTTACACAGAAAATGTATGACAGCAGATGTATGTAGCACAGAACAACTTCCTGGTGTACCAGGGCCAGGGATCGCCTCTGTGTTGCCCGAGCCTGGACTTCTGACACTACCGCAGACCAACCGCCCTCTCCTACAGGCGTGTTGTTGTTGTCCCGCTCAGGGACGGTTTAGAAATTAATATTCCTCTCAATATAACTACATTATTCTGTATCATTAAATGACTGTAGGCTTCACCTTTTTTTATATATCTAAATTTTGCTGAGGATATAACTGAAATTCATGAACTAGTGAAAAGATTAATTTTGAAGAAGGAGCAGGAAGGAGTAGAAGAGTTGGGCTGCGTAACGTGGCAATAACAAGGGCGTGGGCATGGCGTCCAGACGACACCTATAAGCACTGACGGACCCCGGCACTGCTGACACATCACATCGACGCGACAGTAACGGAGCAAATGACAAACGATAAGGTATGATATGTACACTGTTTGGATAGTGTCACACAGTGCATCATAAAGCCAATTGTAGTAACAAAAGTAAGACCGTCAATTTACGTCTTGCATTTTTTCATTTCTCAATAAACTAACGAAATAGTTTCATGCAGCTGCAATTACATAAAAAATCTTACCAGCTACTTTCTTTTAGACAGCGAGTATGACAACATTCATCTTACAGCTGGACAAGAGTAGCCTGACGAGGCAGTCTGAGGCGCAGCAGCACCGCGGAATACGAGTATGATGCACACGTGCGGAGAATGAGAAATGCATTTAATAGCGCGCGCGCAGGCACACAACACAACACATCACATCACGCAACTGCATCCATATACACTCACGTGCACCTCTATACTCACACACTCACCCACTCACACATACATACGCACAGTATATTCAAATATTCTTACGACTCTGGGTTTAGGTAGTTCCGCATAATGATTTATTTGGCCACCATTGGGTTACATTAAGTTAATAAAGACAGTCCAAGATAGACAGAAAGCCTACGAGCAGCTAACATGCACACACGGACACAGCGTAATGATCAATATGGCTGCTTTCCTTTCTAGTTACTCAACAAGGCATTAGTCTGCGGGTGGTGAGTACCGGCCACCTCTTATCGGCAGAGATGTGAGGGTGTGAATGCTTACTGTAAATCAACAGCCATGAAAGTTAGACCGAGGAAAATCAATACCAATGCTGTGTTTATGTGTACATCGAAGCGTTAGAAAAATAAATAAAAACAGACTACGAATAATATGTAAGGTCTGGCTATTCTTTTAACTCTGAGGAATTTAAGGCATTGTATCACTGCTTAAGTGACTGGCAAAGAGGTAGAGACAAACAGTGGTGATAATAACCAGGCAACTGTCAACATCAGATAGTCGAGCGTCTATTAAAAGGAGCGCAACAATGTCGAAGAAAAACTAAGATCACATTTCCAGAGCAAGTGGACTAAGGTACTGCGTTATCACTTTCAACAAGCGCTCGCTCACGTATGCATGCACCTTCATCCATGCATACCCACACTCAACCACTCACACTCACTCATTCGCACTAACTCACACACACACGTATAAAAGGCCTTACAGAATAAGGCAGAGTAGTGGCATGCAAGGGAAGGATTCACATGCATGAAATAGAACAAGAAGATGAATATTGGAGGTAGTGAGGGCAGGGGAGGGTAGAGAAGTGGGCAGATTGGTGATGCGAAGGTGAAATGAGACATACCTTATCTTATATGCGCAATATCTTTTCGTCATCTCTGCGCATCACAATAGAATGCAGTAGTATTATAACTTAAAGTATAAAAAATAAGGTAATCGCAGTATGTATTTGATGTGTCAGGATCGCTCACTGTTACCCAGACGGGACGTGACTCGAATCACTCCTACCGGACCTCTGGAGAGTTCGGCTCACCTCTAGTGTGGCAGTCTGGTTCAAGGACTTTCCCTTTTTCCTTCGGTCACTCACTTGCGTTAATTGGCTAAATTGTATATCACGAAATTAGCAATATGGTAAGACAGTGACGGAATTTTTTTCATAAGTTATATTTCAGTTTGTAGAAAAAAAAGAAAATGACTTACATTCTACTCGTGTTGGGTTTACGGCACTGCCTAACAGGAAAAAACATAACGTGTAACAGAACGTTGATGTACGTTAAGGAAAAGCTTTTGAGCAAGAGGTAAGTATGTCTGCCGCCACAGCTAAGCACCAACTCCCCGGCCGTCGCCATTAACGCACTAGCACCAAGTTTCTATTCCCTTCGTGGATTTCACTGTCGCAATGGGAGTGATAGAATCACGTGGTTCAATTTTTTTCTCGGCTGACTTCTGCGGTGGCGCTGTCTTCTCTGTGCTCCTCGGCTTATAAATATCACTAGGTAACCGATGATTCGTGTCGTCTTTCGTCGCATGGGAAGAACTACCAAGTAAAGGTTTCTTCCTGCCTAGGGTGGCTGACCGCTGCGCAGGGTTGGTGTATAGATTGGTGATGGTTGTAACCGCGGAGTCGTTACTGTATCTGCTTGGTGTGGGCGGCCGTGTGCTGACCTGCCGCTTATTGGGGAGAGGTGACGGTGGTGGTGGTGGTGTATGCGGCTTAGTAGAGTCCTGTGTAGGGTAACTGGGCTGTTGTAGCGTGGTTGTGTCCTTTTTCCTTGAAGACGACGACGATACATCTCCCTCCTTTTTATTGAGGCACGCTGACTCCTGTGGGTCACTTTGACTTTGGAGTGAGATAGCCCGAGGCTCCTTCACAGGAACGGTTGTCAGGGGAGGGTCAGAGGAGGGTTTACCTTCTGTAACGATGCCTGGAGAGTGGGACGGCGGATCACTGCTAGAGGAGACGGTCTGCTGGCCTTCTGTCGCGTTCGCTTTACTCATAGATTTATTATCCGGGAAAAACAGCTTATTAGATGGCTTGTTAGGGATGTCAGGGAACTCATACTCGCTGTCGTCCTCTGCGTCAGATTCTCCGCGATAGATCTGAGCGAGCTTCTCAAATCTTTGACCCCAGTCCGTGCGGTAGTCGAATGCCATCTCACTTCTGGAAGAACCTGAAGAGGAAAGTGGTGTGGTGCTGCTTAACTCAGGATTGTCTATCTATATATCTTATCTATCTCTCTCTATCGAGACACAACGGTGGAAACATTGATTTGAGTTTACCCTTTACATAATTACATACTACCACGACAGGGACGATATTGTCACCCAAACACAAACACCGATCTATTCAAATTTCCAGACAAGGAGAAAAACAAAACATTACTGATCCTGCATGTCGCTCACCTGAGGCCAGCGAGGAGAGTGAGGCGGCGGACATCTCATCGCCCTGCACGTCGTAGTGGCGCACGTCGTCCACGTCTTGGTGTTCCTGATCCACCTGCACCGGAGGAAGAGCCGCTGATAGAGACTTTGGGACGAGCACTAATGGCTTTTGTGAACTTAGCAGCAACTGTATGCATTTCATTTTACCATATCGACCACCACACACACACACACACACACACACACACACACACACACACACACACACACAC
>NC_059268.1:7901683-7911683 GCF_017591435.1 Portunus trituberculatus | reverse complement strand
GTTACAGTCCAAAATAAACTTCAAAAATGAAAGTGAAGTATTTGCAAATTCTGTCTTGAAACAAGAGTTAAAATCATTAGCAGGAAGAAATAGAGAAGCATGCAAGGATTCGAGTTTGAGTAAAAGTTATGAAAGTGAGAATATTGGTTAACTATTGCATTAGCGAAAGGGAAATAGTCGTGTGCACAGGGGACAGGGATGAGGTGAAAGACATGCAGTCAGCGAGGTAAAAGAATTAGTGTCCAAAGAATAATGAAGATTTGCCAAGAAGAACTACTGATTCCACCCCATGGCCAAGACTGGGTCTTAATAGAGTCAGAAAAGTTTAACAAAGCAGGGTGGAAGAACAGAATCACAGCTGCGGATAACGACAGGAGGGAAGTCATCAGGACCGCAAACCTTCCGAAGGATCACGGCCACAGAATGCATAGTTAAAATCATAAGGAACAGGCATTATTATGGAGCCAGAGTGAACGATGAGCATTCCTTTGTGACACACGCACGCAGGCAGGCACGTGCGCACGCACGCACGCACACACGCACGCGCGCGCGCACACACACACACACACACACACACACACACACACACACACACACACACACGAACGTAACGTTAGTATGCGACTGTTTACCCGTGTGGTAATGAAATCGTTGGCGTCACTGGATTGTTGGTTGTATCCATGACAGAAAGAAAGATGAGAAGCAAGAGTGCGAGGCAGAGGAGTAATGCAGCACATATTGAACATCATGAACAGTCAGTATAACGTCTGTTGCCGATAAAAGGAGTATCTATTAACCGTACCCCGCTTAATAGTGTTGCGAGGGTGAAAGCCCCGTAAGTAATAGAGGAGCACAGGGCCTTGTGTAGAGTCGGCATCTAAGAAAGGGAGAAATATTAATGAAAAGTGTTGAAAAACGTTGTTGAAAATATGAAGAGTAGAATTTCTAACTTTCTTTGTGAAAGCACAGTATGCATAGTCGTATTACATGCATGTCTTAAGACTACATGCGGCGTTGTGAATAATTAGTGTTGTTAACAAAAGTCTTGAAATAACGAGGAAAAATGTGATTTTCTTTACTCATTCCAGAATGATAAAATATATAAAAATTGAAATAAAAAAATGCGTTAAAATTAACTAAACATTCTGCTTATTGATTTCAACTTCCGATAGAAAGGAAAGACATAAAGATGAGTTGACCATATGCAGAGAGCGAGATAAAGGAATTCTGGTCAATAGAACATTTATGTTAAAAGAATAATTACTGATGCATTTAAATGAAGAAAACATATACAGAAGTAAACCAAAATATATTAGAAGCTGAATTCATTTAAAGACAATATTTTGACAAAATTGATAAATGCATCGGAAATGCCTCACGAAAAAAAAAATGTAATTTCTTAGTGCAGCTAACGGAGACCCACAGCTGTTCCCTTTCTATTTTCATAAACTCTTTAATGACAGATGGACAAGACTCGTGCTTGTTTTCCGATTAATAAAGGAAACCTCTTTCCTCTAAATTCAACTTCCATGTCACGTGTGATGCCGTTTTCTTAATTTTTTTTTTTTTTACGTTATGGCCTATAGCGCTTGTAGGTATACTTAGAGTATGCATGGGAAGCGCTGTTCAGCTTCCATCCATTAGTGGCGCAGGCAATTTTATTTATAGTGGTACCCTTATTAGACCCCGTATCACCACCCAAACGCATCTTTGGTGTAACCACCTTGAACCTGGGTATCATGGTATCATAGTGACATGTGGGTAACTTTATACCACTCAACAAATGGCATACTTTCAAGGCAGTATGTGGTGGGATTCAAACCTACGCATGGACGATCCCACGCTCACCACATAACTACGCCACCGCCTCCCTATTGTGTGATGCTGTTCTATCCCTCACTACTTCCAGATACGTCGTATACAATATGAAAAACAATAAACTTATTCTATCATCAAACCAACTAAGATTTTTCTCACGAACTCAACATATTTATTTGAAATTAATTAAAGATGATCATGGGTTTGTCACGTGACCAACAAGAAGATCAGCCTGTGAACTACCTTGCTTTTCTCCTTCCAGGTCTCCCTCACTTCCCTGGACTACTCACCGCCCACCAGGAAGCCGTCAGGGGTCACTTGCAGGAACTTGAGGTCGAAGTGGGTCACGTCTTTCTCGCCGAAGCCCTCCAGGTCGGTGCCGCCCATCGTCTCCTTAACCAATTCCCGGTCTAGGTCAGGATATGAGACGGTTTTCTTTCCCCGGCGTGCCAGACATAGAATTACCACCACTAGAACTAGATATACAGGGGGGGAAAGAGGGGGAGAGACTGCTGTGAGTGGACAGAGTACAGGTTTTAAAGAGCATGATAGGTATTATGAAGTACAGTCATAAGTACTCTTGTAGACAGTTATCTCCTCTCTCTTCGCAATCAGATTTCTTTTTTACTCTTGTAGGCAGTTATCTCCTCTCTCCGCAATCAGATTTTTTTCTTTTTTGTAATTACATGACGGTGTTCCCTATCTTTTAACTTTTTGACCGTTTTCTTACCTATCCATAAAATATGGCAATTAAGTACTATATTATTCTGGAACACTTTTAAGCCGACAAAAGCTCATATTGGAAATAAAAATGGCAAGAGAAAAGAAGAGCGCTGCAGCAAAGACTTACGCAAGAGGCTTAGAAGGCTGGCGAGGATTATGATGATGGATTGGCGGCCGAGCACCACCCGTGAGGTCCGGGGAGCGTCGCAGGGTTGGAAGGTGTACTTGTGGAAGTCAGTGGCATTGAGGTCGTAGAGGCGATCGTTATGACGCAGTTCTAGCACGCAGCCGCTGAATGGGAAAGTGCTGGGAGGGGTGAGCGTCCAGCCGTAGGAATCCGCCAATTGTGGGAAGCTGACCATGGCTGCGATGCCGCCCACCTGAAGGGGTCCTTGGACGTTGAGTAAATAACTGGGGTTGTTGGAGAACCTCGCCAGGGGCACAGTCTTTCTGCATGGGTCCTGGTTGTCGCTCGTTATGTTGATGCCACAGTCTATCACCTCCGCAGATACGCCTCCATCGCTCCAGGTAAGGACATACTGGAAGGTCCTTAAGGTGCTCGCCTCGATGGAAATGGAGACATTCATCGTACCAGTGCCAAAGTCCAGGTAAGTCTCGACCACCCAGTCTCGCAGGATGACGTACAGGAAGTCTCTAGGATAATCAGGCCAGGGAGAGGGAACAGTCGGCCCGGCATACAGCAAAACACCATTCTTGTCGTTGGTTTCAAAGGCAAGTGAAAGAGATGATCGTTCACAAACGATCAGTGGGTTGTACCACGCAAACCCACGTTCAAATCTTGCTGTCAGCAGCTCACAGCGCTTGCCGTAGTTGGTGGAGTCGGGACACTGGCAGGTCAGGGTGTTGTTCTTCACGCGGCAAACCCCTCCATTTAGACAGAAGCCAGGGTAGCATACAGACGGAGGCGGCTCCAGCGGCCCACAGTTGCAAGCGTAATCATCAGTAATGTCCATCCCGACAAGCGAGGTGGAAGCTCCGGAGACCACGTGAGGAGCTGTGATGTTGAGCCGCAGTGTGTGCTGGCAGCTCTTGCCGCCGCAGGGGGACAGGGCTTCGTACAAACACGCGTTGATATCAACTAGTGGTATGTCCACCCCAAGCGCTGCGGACACCTGCAATTCACAGATGTGTACAATGTAAATGAGTACACTACACAGATCTGACAAAGCACATGCAAGCCATTTTCAAATAAATGTTATGTAAACACTTAATCACTTTAAGAGAATAGAACGGCAAAGCTAGCCATTGTTTCTAACGCACAAATTTCATCCTTGGTGTTTCTTCAAGCCAAATTTCTACAAAGATATTCTTACCCTTTTGAAGTGTTGACAAACTCTTCATTGTTTGAAAACCTTTACGCAACATGTGGCTGGTGCCAATGAGGGTTGTTTTCACAAGTATAATAATCAAATTGAAAAAGTCGTGGTCTGAGATGCGAATTAAGTATTTCGTCTTGTCATATATATATATATATATATATATATATATATATATATATATATATATATATATATATATATATATATATATATATATATATATATATATATATTTCCTTTATCATTATTTTTTCTCTTGTTTGCTGCTGTCATTTTACTTTTGTAGATGTAATTCGGTAATATTCTTTCTAATCCTCCTCTTAGGTGTAGCCATTGCAGGTATGATGGGGACCAATGTGCAGGGATTAAAGAATTATATAAGAGATATATGTTAAATTATTTATGCATGATGTCCTTTGTAGGTCACGCACTTCTGTCTATGGACATTATCATCGATAAAGATAATTTATACAACGATTTAATTTACCTTTTCTGTTAAGAAGGAACAGAAGAAGAACCCAGGACTTGTGTGGTATATCTCCAGTCTGGTTACTGGTTTTAGCCATTTACCTGACGGAAATCTAATTGGTAAAGGGATTATAATAAAGGGGAGGGAGGGCGTGAGTAAAAACATTTACGATTAGTAAACAGGATGGAATAAGAAATAGCTGGTTAAAGCTTGAAATATTTAAGAAAGAGGAAGAAATTGGTTTTCAAATAGAGCGAGAGATGAATGGAACGGACTTAGTAATCAGATTGTTGTGCTACGTCATTAGGGAGCTTTAGAAGATGTGACAGATTTATCGATGAGGATGACAAATGGAAATAGGTAGATATAATTCTTACAGGGACTGCCCATGGTAGGCCTGATTTCTTATATTAATTGGAAGGCAAACAGGAGTGCCATTAAATATTATGACGAAGCACGTTCATAACTCAAATTTATGGCAGTTTTGGTTTGCAGGAATCACCACTAGAATACCGCTATACTTTAACTGCCTATTTCTTTCGAAGGCGACGATGATACAAGACTATCAGAGCACATCTTCAATTTTTACTAGAGATTTTAATGCCTAATTATTATAGTCATTAATTTCCTTGTTTATCTGGTCACCAATAGTTTACTCGAGAGAGAGAGAGTGTGTGTGTGTGTGTGTGTGTGTGTGTGTGTGCTCTGCTCTGCTCTGCTCTGCTCTGCTCTGCTCTCTCTCTCTCTCTCTCTCTCTCTCTCTCTCTCTCTCTCTCTCTCTCTCTCTCTCTCTCTCTCTCTCTCTCTCTCTCTCTCTCTCTCTCTCTCTCTCTCTCTCTCTCTCTCTCTCTCTCTCTCTCTCTCTCTCTCTCTCTCTCTCTCTCTCTCTCTCTCTCTCTCTCTCTCTCAAACACACACACCAACATCTACGCCTCTGTCTCCCTCAGTTTCTCCATAAGAGCTAGCAATCTACAGTTCACGTACGGCATTCATCCGTCCTCTACATCTATACAACATTCAACACTTGGGAACTCGCGGCCTGCACACACTTGCCGCCACAGCCTCTCAAAACACCGCGCCGCCACCACCATTCCAAGACACACTCCGGGGCCGATCAGCGAAAACAAACAGCAACAAATGATGATAACACGCCACCAGTGCACCGCTGACACTCCCTCGGCCTGCCCTCACTTCTCTCCCTTTTTTGCCTTCTTTGTTCCCTTCCTATACCTTCCTTTAGATGCCATCCCTCCCTCTCCCTCCCTCATACTACCACTACCACTGCCACCACCACCACCTCCTCCACCTCCACCTCCTCCTCCTCCTCCTTCTGCCGCCCACCCAACGAGCGGAAAGGGAACGCACCTGCTGCCGCTTCCGTAGCAGCATACCGTTGAGTCGCGTGGCGGTGTAGTAGGGTGAGCTGTGGCAATTGTATCGCACGTCAACACCCGAGTTTCCAGGGGCGTCCCGCAGCGAGAAGACGTCCACCTGCGTCTCAGAGATCTGGTGAATCCTAGCAATCTGTTTCTTGAGGCGCTCGTAAAGGCTGGTTCCCTCAGCGCCCGCCTGCCAATGAAGAGGGGCGTTGGGTTAGGTGTGTGCGGCGCCTCAGTGGGAGCTTGGTGGTTGCCTGATGAAATGGGGACGCATGATATGAGGAAGATGCTTATGTTGATGTGTGTATGGGGAGGGTCTCTGCCGCTCTTCCTTTTTCCACAAACTTGTATTAATAAACTTTTCACCACAATGCTATCCTGTTATTGAATTCTACCTGAACTTTTCTTATAATACAACTAGAGATAACAACTGGAACCTTCATATTTAACTCACAATGAATATCCCCAGTCGTCTTTTACAGTATGATCATTCCTAAAACTTTTTCCACTATGTTTTTGTGCACCTTTACTTTCCTTTCCTCTTTCCTCGCACTCCTCACTCCCTCTCTATACTTTCTCCAAGACTCGCCTCGGTAACTCTCGCCGCTCATCAAAATTCTCTCCAAGTTTTCCCAAACTTTAATTCACTCCTCAATTAATTTCTTCGTCCTCTCACACAACTCCTTCCACACAACACCCCTTCTCTCGCCGTGCCTCACCTCCACCCTTTCCCTTCCCAACCTACGCCTCTCATTTCATCTTTCTCCTACCTCATGCCCCACTACCACGCCAGTCCGCGCCTCACCTCCACTCGGCGCAGCATCGCCTTGGCAGAAGTGTTGGCGAGTCTTAGGGAGCCTGAGTGCGTCACCGCCTCCTGCGTCAGCGCCACCACACTGATCGTCGCCTCCCCGATGGCCATCTCTCGGCGGAAGTTGTCGTGCACCTGGTGATGGGAGACGGGAAGACACAGGACGTAGAGAGAGAGAGAGAGAGAGAGAGAGAGAGAGAGAGAGAGAGAGAGAGAGAGAGAGAGAGAGAGAGAGAGAGAGAGAACGTGAATACGTAGAAAAGGATAATAAAATTTTACAATCAAATCTGCATGTTATTAGTATTGCAACATTGGTCAGCAACTTTTTTTTTGCCGTCATTTTATCTTTATTTTCCCCATAAAACTGTCGCAGGCGCAACAAACACCACCACCTTATTGGCTGCGAGAACAACCACCAGCGTCTATTTCATTGATCACAAAGGAATGTCAATCAAGCCTTATCCCATCTGCTCCTTGGGTGGTGAAAGGCTACCCAGCTTACATAAAAGGAACCATCGACGATGTTTTTGTTAAGGTGAGCAGAAGGAAGGCTTAGCCACTAAAGTGGGTCTCCAGGGAGGGAGAGGGAGGAAATAAAAGGGGAGGATAGGGAAGGGAAAGGGCTGCGTGTGTGTGGATGTGTGCGCGTGCGTGCACGCGCTTGTGTGTGTGTGTGTGTGTGTGTGTGTGTGTGTGTGTGTGTGTGTGTGTGCGAGCGTGCGCGTGCGTGTGTGCCCATGAATGAGTGCATGTGTGTGTGCGCCAGTGCGCCTGTGGGTGTGCGTGCGCCTGTGCGCTCGTGTGGATGTGTGCTCGTCCGCGTGTGGGTGTGCACCTGTGGGTTTGTTTGCGTGTGTGCGTGTGCGTGTATACGTGTACGTGTGTGAATGTGATTGTGCATGTGTGATTGTGCATGTGTGGGTGTGTGCGCGTGTGGGTGTGCGAGCGTGTGGGTGTGTGTGTTTGAGTGTGTCTGGCTGCGTGTGTGTGTTGATGCGTGCGTGTGCGTGTGGGCGCGTGCGTGTGCGTAAGTGCATGTGTCCTTGCGCGCACTCGTGCTCTCTATTTCATTGAGAGAGAGAGAGAGAGAGAGAGAGAGAGAGAGAGAAGAGAGAGAGAGAGAGACAGGCCTTGCGCAGGCGGACAAAGATAGAAAGTGTAGAAAATTAATGTCATTGAGAGAGAGAGAGAGAGAGAGAGAGAGAGAGAGCTCTAAGGGAGAATGATGACAGGCGGACAAAGATAGAAAGTGTAGAAAATTAATGTCAAGCTGAAGACAGTAACTAAGTTAATTGCTTTAATGCCTATGTGCGAGAGAAAATAAAGTTTAAAGGGGTCAATCCTTCTCTCTCTCTCTCTCTCTCTCTC
Source organism: Portunus trituberculatus (assembly GCF_017591435.1). Taxonomy (NCBI): domain Eukaryota; kingdom Metazoa; phylum Arthropoda; class Malacostraca; order Decapoda; family Portunidae; genus Portunus; species Portunus trituberculatus. Next base: position 7,903,775 of record NC_059268.1, on the reverse strand, counting down.
TCTCTCTCTCTCTCTCTCTCTCTCTCTCTCTCTCTCTCTCTCTCTCTCTCTCTCTCTCTCTCTCTCTCTCTCTCTCTCTCTCTCTCTCTCACTCTTCCCTCACCTTGACGCGGAGGACGTGGGTACCCGACGGTGTTCCCCTCAGCATAGTGATGTCCCCCGTGTAAAGGTCCACCTTGAAATGGGAGGCCACTTCCAGGGAGGTACTTGCATCTACTTGGAACGTCTTATCCTGACGGTCGTGGTCATCATCATCGGTAACCTGCACTGACCCGATCACCATGGCTGGGAACTGGTCCTGGTGGGAGGGGATGTGGGGCGAGGATAGGCACGGGATGAGAAGTGAAAAGGTTAGAAGAGCATTAGTACAAAATTGACGCCATTTATAGGATGAGTGGAATGAGAAGGCGATGAGTAAGAACGTAAGGAGTGAGGTAATGAGTAACGTAAAGGAAGAGTGGCAGTATTGAGAGGTTTGAAGGAAGGAGTGGCAGTGTGTAAAAGGAGTAGAGTAATGAGTGACAAGGCGGTGAATATAGTTTGAATTAAGTGTTAGGGCCGTGAGAGGGATAGAGAAAGGAATGGCAGGATGGAGTGGCAGGGTATTGGGAGTAGAGTAAGGAGTAAGTAGTGGCAAGGTGATGAACAATGCAAAGTACGGCGTGTCAGAGCGGGGAAGGGAATAAAGTAGTAAGATGGAGTGGCGGAGTCAGACGTCACCATAAAAAAAGAAAAAAAACAGGAAAAGGAGGAAAGTCTGACCACCACAAACAAAATATAAAACTGAAAGAATTTTGTGGCAGAAAAATACAACTACAATAACATACTCTTTGTAAAACGCGTACATCAAACTTTTAGGAGATACAAATGGAAGAAAAACGGTACTTAAAACGATATACATTCAAATCATTACATAAACATTGTCCTTTACACCAGCACAAGCGTTACTGTCTTGTACATAATTCATCAACCTGGAATTCTTTTACTCAATAATTCTCTACAAAGCACCTACCCGCTCCTTCACGCACCCTCTCACACTCTCCCGGGCTTCACCTTTACCTGGAAGTTGTACACGCGGATGCTAGAATTGCCGTCGCTCATAGGAGAGTCGTTCTCGTCGCCCACCTCCAGCGTGAGATGTCGAGTGCCGCCCCGTCCTGCGTTATCCCGCGCCGTGAAGGCAAGACGGTAAACCTTCTGCTGCTCCCTGTCAAGCACTGTCACGGGACTCAGGCGGTAGCGTGACCTAAAGAAAAAGGGAAGGCAAGGGTGAGAGAGAGAGAGAGAGAGAGAGAGAGAGAGAGAGAGAGAGAGACAGAGAGAGAGAGAGACAGACAGACAGACAGACAGACAGAGAGAGACAGACAGACAGAGACAGACAGACAGACAGACAGACAGACAGACAGACAGACAGACAGACAGACAGACAGACAGACAGACAGAGAGAGACAGACAGACAGACAGACAGACAGACAGACAGACAGACAGACAGACAGACAGACAGACAGACAGACAGACAGACAGAGAGAGAGAGAGAGAGAGAGAGATTAAAAAGCCTACCATACTCGTACATAAAATTAAAAAAAAATAGTAATCCCAAATAATCTTTCATGTAGGCATCCTGGGCAATAATTTCTCATCACTAGCGACATCTATACGTGCACCATACTTGTATACTACTTATTGATACTTCCAATCACCAACTATCACACACCATTTGCTCACCATCTCTATCAAAAACATCAAACTGCCCCTCTGCCATCCCTGCAACCAACACACGTACACAATCTCACGCACGAACACACACTAATACCTTTACTTCCCATCATTCAAGTACTTCATTAACTGCCTCCATTACCTGCCCAGCGGCGTGAGAGTGAACTTATCCCTGATGTGGACGGGTGTGGAGGTGTGGAACTCAAGAGAACAGGGACATCCGTGTTCTTCGCTGTCCGCATCCCCAAGCTCAATCACCACGGGCTCCACCAGGTGTGGCTCCACGTTCTCCATGACTCTAGCGTAGCTCTGAGGCTGGGGACAGAATACAAACTCACGTCAACCACCTGATTTGTCAAGGTCATTGCGTAATGAT
>NC_059268.1:7894183-7896683 GCF_017591435.1 Portunus trituberculatus | reverse complement strand
TGCTCTGTGTTGTTCTGTGTTGCGTTTTGTGTTGCGTTGCGTTGCGTTGCGTTGCGTTGTGTTGTGTTGTGTTGTGTTTGTGCAGTATTGTGTTGTGTTGCGGGGCAAAGATGAACTAAGACTGGAGTCTACTTGGCTACAGGTCACGTCCCGGAGAGAGCGGGCGAGGCGAGACCTTACTACCACATCACCTTAAAGATGATAGCCAGACGAACGGGCCCGATAGGCAGGCGTGCATGCCCGTAATGGGGCACTTCTGTCTGACGAGCTGTAAAAATATTGGTGTCCATGTGAAGTGAAATCAACATGCGGTAACCGGTGGCTTGAGGCGAGCAGTGAAACTATGAAATTGCCAATCATATTTCCTATTTAGCTTTTTACTTACACCATGTTATTTTTTATATATTCGTAGTCTTAATTAGTTATGCTGCACAAAACTATTTATCTTTGTGTGTGTGGTAGACAACAAGGTAACATTTCTACACTCGAAAGTGGCACTCGCCGGCACGCCTACCCATTCATCGCGTGTGGACGACATTCACAGGCACGCCTGACACAAGCTCCTCCCTGAGCGTGTTGCTCGCAGGTTATGCCAGCTCGACTCAACATTTTATATCTAGCCCACCCGTTTCTAGTTCAGCCAGGCTTGTTCTATTTATCTATATGCAGTGGTAACCACGATATGCAGCAACTGTAGAAGAGAAATACTCGCCATGGCTGAGCCTCCGTCACGGCTATCAGGACTAGTTCAACCCTGCCAGTTTTATTGAATTTCGATACACCTTCAAACCTGGAGTTTCCAATCTGCTCTCAATAAAGGGATAAAATGCTTCAAGTTTTTAAGCAAAAATGTACAAAACCTGGCTTTTCATTATCAGCTTTACGCGATCACATATACGATAAAAATGTTGTAACGAAAAATAGCTGTGTTGAATAGTAGCGCGCAATACACTCGGCGGGAGGTGCAAATAGGAACTAATAATGTCACTCTAAATTAGATTACCCTCGATTATTTTCAGACAAAAACTGAGCCAATCACCGAAATATAAAGTGCGAAAGTTTTTGCTATTCCACTATTTTTTTCTTCATTTTCTGTCTGCCATGATTTCCTCAGGGAATCGCTTTTCCTGCATTTATCTACTGAAAATTCGTCAAATAAAAGCACAAGCAGTAGCACACGAAACTTTATCTTGGTTACTTTTTCGAAATGTTCTTTATGGGGCAGATAAACACTGTTCGAGGGATCAATATTTCAAATATCAATGTAAGGACTCATTCATAATTGAAATGTCATTGGTTCAGTTCAGTAAAGTTGGGTGAATGATCTGCTTTCACTGTATCTTCTCATTCTCGTTATAGCTCCACTCCAGCATAGATGCATATTCTTCCTCCAGCTATTTGGCAAAATCTAAGCTGCTTACAGCTGTAAGCGGTCAGCCTTCCCTTCAGACCTTCTATAGTCCTAAGAATGTTAGTGCGTGTGCGTTAGTACATATTTATACGCATGTTACTTAACTAGAGCTGTGTCGAGTGAAAGATCTTTGCAATATTTCCTAAAATCTGTAAGTATTTGCAAGCCATGTTTTCAAATATTGGTTACGGTTAGAAAAAAAAAAGTTACTTCCCGCACGTTTTACATAAAGATTGTAATACACTGACCAATCTGCGACCAGGACAACCATCAGTGACGATCTAAACCATGCTCATGGAACCTCAATTGGTGAAATTACCACTGCAGTCAGTGATACCGAGCACAGGGAATGACTATCACTCCACGCCGCACCCCGAGCCTTTGCTGTCGTCACAAATACTTCAATCGCACAATCACCACTGTAACTATAGAGACGAGGGAGATTGAAAAGTGTAGGGGTGCAGTTTCGGACACTATTACCTGCACAGAATATGTGGAGACACCTACGCAGTGTAAGAAGTCTACATACATACTTGCCTAGTATACGCTGTCCCACAATGTAACTTAGGGTGACACGAACGCGTTGGGAAATTATTACCACGAATTAAATGAGGGTTTCAGAGTGCCACTGCGCAGCAGTGGAAGACGTGGCCACTGCTGTTAATTTTACCGATGTGGCGTCGCATCATTAAAACATAACTGTGCATGAAGTGCTGTAAACACAACTTTGCTCTACACGTATCATTTCGTACACATAGAGAGGCAGTTATTGAAATCTGCGGTAATAACACGGCAAAACGGAGAAAAGAACAAAAAATAACGTTTGCGGATATGAAGTTGTTCCACATGAATTTCCCCGTAAAAAACTAAACTTTTCCGGCGCTTCAATTTGGTGAATGGCGACTGGACATTTTTTTTCTTTTTCATTTTCACGTTGGTAAAATGGAATTGGAATTTGTCTATTTTAGCGACGGTATTAGGTAAGGGATAAACTGAAGTAAATGTCGCAGCAGAATGCCCAATTCAAACAACACAAGGCTACATGTTCTAGGCGTGTGGGGCAAGTGAAAGCAGTCCTAAGAAGCTAAA
>NC_059268.1:7881683-7889183 GCF_017591435.1 Portunus trituberculatus | reverse complement strand
TTTAATGACAATGCAATGATGAATGATAGACAGTGGATTTCTTCCTTGCACTGCCGTTCTTTACGAGGTATTGGGTACGTCATGGAAAGCTAATCTCACAATCTGCTTAAGTCCATTGCTGGTAATACAGTTGCATGTCGTCACGGAGGAAGCCTTGAGCTCCTCCGTTGAGGCATATATAAAACTATGAAATGCAGCCTCGTTTGATGGTTTTCAACGCCGTGCACGAACTCGTTAATGATGAGTTATTTACTGATAATAAATGGATCCTGCAAAAAAATATTTATATGTACGTCTATTACAGATCATGTGGTGGAGCCGCGGGGCTACGGGTGTGGTCATTATATCAACTGTTGATCACGTGCGTATTTTAGCTGTATAGATATTTACTTTATTAGTTGGGATATATTTTGTACTTTTTTTTAACGCTGCCGTTTTTACAGTGTATTCACAGGTTGTGAGGACTTCCATTTCAGTAAGATGGTGTAGCAGCTTTTTTTTATTTTGTTTCTACTCATAACCCAAGCGTTACTGAGTCATAAGACATCCGGAGCTTTCCCTTGTGACGTTAAACATTACTACTTCGCTGGACGACAGAGGCAAGGACGCTACTTGAACACGGACAAGTAAGCTTATCAATGTTATGAGTCAATGCCGCACACTGGTTTGTTGCGATATGAAACTAATGTAAATTGTATAGATACGCCAAGGGCCAGTTAATCTACACAATGCAGTTCCTGAATACAGAATGCGGTTCCTGAGAACAACAATTCTGGACACATTATCATTATACTACTCTTCCTTCATACACACGGATGAATATGAAAGAGAAACAATTAATTTAGGGTAAAATATATATAACATAAGATTAATTAAGGACGCAGCGTTTTCATCCGATGATGAAAAATGAAGAGCATATTGCATTCTCCGTGTTGCCAGCAATTTGGTAATGAAATAAAAGCGAAAAAATGTTTGTTTATACGCAGTGTATATATATATATATATATATATATATATATATATATATATATATATATATATATATATATATATATATATATATATATATATATACACACACACACACACACACACACACACACAACAGGTAAAAATATCACTTTTATCTTTTGTCATATTATTTTAAACTATAAAGAGAGAGAGAGAGAGAGAGAGAGAGAGAGAGAGAGAGAGAGAGAGAGAGAGAGAGAGAGAGAGAGAGAGAGAGAGAGAGAGAGAGAGAGAGAGAGAGAGACCCTTGGCATTACATCCTGCAGGCGCCGCCCCTGGCTCACCTGGCACGCCGTCCGTCACCTGGATGGGGACGCGGTACTGGCTCACCTCCTCCCGGTCCAGGGGCTGCGTGGTCCACAGTTCCCCATTAGTCTTGAGGGCGAACTTACTAATCACGTCGTTGGAAGCTGTCACGTCGAATGAATAGGTGAGCTGTAAGGAAGGTAGAGAAGAAAAGGATGTGAAAGCAAAAAAATAACAATAAAAGCCTCACCATGTCATCGCCTGAGTTCGTTTACATCCCGCGAGGATAAACATTAAAAATTTGCCTTGGAATAAAACGACAAAGGCAGGATAAAATTTTCAGGAGACAGTGAGTGATGGGTGATGAGGGCGGCGGGCGAGAGGTGAATGGCCAGCCTAACAAGCCATCGACTATTGGCCGCCACAGTATCAATAGACTCACCGCACCTCCCGCACCGTCCCTTTCCCTCCTGTCCTCCTGGTATTGATTGTCTTCAATCTTCCGCGGTGAATATGATTCTTCTTGCCATCCATCACTCCCTTAGACCAATAATTCATGAAAGCAATGCGCACACGCCCACTCCTACACGTGCTATGGAAATGTGCTAAATGAGAGCGATAATTCATGGTAATACTTTCTTTGCCTATAAGAGTAACACTGACTGTTCCCATGAGCGACATTTTGGTCAGGGTATTGGAACCCCTAATAAGGCAGGCGGGAGAGTTAATGGAGCGTGGGGAGGGGCAGGCGAGTTGTAGGGGAAGTGGTATCGCAATGCGGGAGGGAACTTGTTTACTGCCTCTTGATATACAGCTTCGGGGAAAAAGGTCCACCTCCCGCGCACCAACGTTATTTATCACCGTCACGCCTTGCCCGCCACGTAACTTCTCCCCGTGTTGACTTTAAATCTCCTTGACCATGATTCCACTTTCCGCGAGATGTCATTAACCATTAGTGCAAAACTGGACTTATACATGTGTTAGTGGTCCACGTCTCCCTTCTCCCTTCCCAGCTGACAAGGCGGTGCTCCTGTGCGTGTGATACCTACAGCTGACGGTGGCCGGCTAATGGACTTACCGTACGGTGAGGGCTACTACCTTGCAACCCAAAAATGAACAATAAAAGCAGGAAAATTCTCGGGAAAATGAATAAATGAATATAACGCAGCAAGAACACAAGATGACCAGGCAAAGTATCAATCAACACGAAGCAGAGATATGAACACCGTGATTTATATATCTACATCACACAGCAGAACAGATTTATGGTTAATTATAATAGTATTTGCCAAGGACGCACTATTTACCAGACGAGTCCAGATGTGAATACTGAATGTGATAATATGTATTTATGAGGAACACAAATCTGCAGAAACGACTATTTGTATATAATAGAAATGGAGGTGAGTGGAAAGATGTTTGGATAGACGAGGGAACCAATTTATGAGGAATACAGATCGCCAGGAACAACTGATTTTATACAATAGGAAGGGAGGTGAGTGAAGGTCATGGGAATTTTGAATAGACGAGGGGATCGCTTAATCTGTCTATATTTCATGATAGGAATGATTTAATGGACACGACCATCATTAAAGAAAAAAGTGCGAAATGAAGAAGGGAACGGTTCTGAAGGGAATGGTTCTAGAGGCAATGATGGGAGGGAAAGACAAAGAGGGAAAGACAGGTACGAATGCAAAGATACTGACCTGGCGGTACTGCGGGGAGGCGTCCTTGTCCACCGCCTGAATGGTCGTGATAAGCATGCTGTCAGTGTTCTCCCGCACTGCTCCGTCGAAGGGCTGCAGGAGGGGAGCGTTGTCGTTCACGTCCACAATGGTGACCATAACCTGCTGCTCCAGGCGGGCGTTGCGGTCATTCTGGGAACGGGAGCGTGGCAAGAAAGAGGCGATGAGTAAGTGGAAGAGTGGAGTCTCTCATGAACAACTAAAGTCACCTGACGTAGAGGTTATGTGAGACAATTCACACAGCAATTTTTCTTGGTTGGACTGAAGGTGAGCATAAGAGAGAGACAATTTTAAGCAGTGAGTGACGAGCGTTCTTACCACTATCTGCAAATTGAGTTTGTACGCCTGGACAAATTCATAGTCAAGGGTGCGAGTGGCCACGAAAATAGAGACACCCGAACTGTCCCCGCAGACGGCACTCTGATGGTCCGGCAGGCGTCTGTTGGAGAAGGAACAGCACCGGTGAACAACTCATCCCTTAAAGCGCGCACGCGCGCGCACACACACACACACACACACACACACACACACACACACACACACACACACACACACACACTCTTTCTCTCTCTCTCTCTCTCTCTCTCTCTCTCTCTCTCTCATTAAAGAAAGAAAAAAACAGAACACAGACAAGGAAAAACTGAAAACATTAAAGAAAGACAGCATGAAAGGAAAGGGTAGCTGACGAAAACATCTGTTATGGTATGTATGACGCGGCATGTAATAACTGTACAAACACACAACGGGGAAGTTAATGACGATGTAATGTTCCTATAATGGTGGTAAACTTGACTATTAGATACGAGTGTTCTCTCTTGATGACTGATATCTAATTAGTTCACTACAAGTTGGTTCAGTGTTTCGTCGTGTGGATATGAAGAGAGTAAAAATAGAAAGATATTAGCAAAGAGGAAGATACCAATTAATACGTATAGTTAGTTAGTTTATTATTGCCCACATAAAATGTACAGTCATTTTTACAGTGAACACAAAATGGGTATTGGTCCAACACAATTATAATAGTATCCGGTACGTTCCTTAAATAAAATATCTGGTGTAAGCATCAGAGCATAACACAACAGCTGATTAAAACAAACCCAACTCAATGAATTCATTAAATCAATTTAAGTAAAACATTATAACCTAACAAAGTTAAAAGGAAAAGTCAACACAACTCAATTAAAGTAAAACCATTGGCACTTAAAGTAAAAAAAAAAAAAAACTCATACAATAAAATTTTACACGACAAAATTCATAATGTAAAAAGGAAAAGTCAACACAACTCAACTAAAGTCAAACCATTGAAACTTAAAGAAAAGAAGTAACAAATCACCATTATAAAAGAAAAAGCGATACGTGATAAGAAATGTGTCAAATGAAGCAGAAGGAAGATTCGTGGAGGTAAACACTAATTAGCTCACAAGCACAATTTGAGTCAGTGTTGCGTCATGTGTGTAGCCGCCATGAGCTCACCTGATGGCGAAGGTTCCTTCAGAGTTGGTACTGGGAGTGTTGCCGTTCAGGAGCGTGAAGTAGACGTTGGGCGAGCTGCCGATGTTAGAACTGTAGGAAGAAGATTGAAACCATGTGAAGGAAAAAAGGAAAAGGAAAGATGCAGCGAAAGAGAGAAATAAAACCGAAAAGAAAACAAAAAGAAATAGCGTTAGTTGTTCTCATCATTGTGTGTGTGTGTGTGTGTGTGTGTGTGTGTGTGTGTGTGTGTGTGTGTGTGTGTGTGTGTGTGTGTGTGTATAATTCACCACGGTCACTTGCTGGTCACCCAGCCAGTCTTCCCCATTACGGAGCGAGCTCAGAGCTCAGACCGATCTTCGGGTAGGACTGAGACCACAACACACATTCCACACACCGGGAAAGCGAGGCCACAACCCCTCGAGTTACATCCCGTACCTATTTACTGCTAGGTGAACAGGGGCTACACATTAAGAGTCTTGCCCCTTTGCCTCGCCGCTTTCCGGGACTCGAACCCGGATTCTCTCGATTGTGAATCGAGCGTGTTAACCACTACACTACGCGGTGTGTGTGTGTGTGTGTGTGTGTGTGTGTGTGTGTGTGTGTGTGTGTGTGTAAATTTGTAAAATGACACTATAAAACCTTATTATTCAAAACAGGCAATCTCATCGAGCTGATCCACTCACACCTGCAGCAACAGTATTGCATGTTTACCGAGAGGGACCGACCATTCTATTCTGGTGCAGAACGTTTGGGAGTCCGACTGAGTCCAATAGCTGGTGATCTGTCAGAGTTATTACCCCACACACAGGCAAGGGGGCTGGTGCCATCCAGCGGTGTGAAGATTCCGATAGACAGACTGTTAAACTTTAGACCGTTCAAACCTGCGAACGTGTGTGTGTGTGTGTGTGTGTGTGTGTGTGTGTGTGTGTTTGACAGGCAAAAAAGCCTCTCTATTTCAATTACTAATACTTACCACGTATTCTTCAACAAGGCAAATGCCACACATGGTCAACAACCGTCTCCTTCCCCTGGGCGCCGCGTTCGTCCCTCCTATCATAAATATATATAGGTATATATATTTTTTTCCATTCACATCGCGACGGGAAACCAGCCAGCCGCCACCGCCAGCGCCACCACCACGTGACAGGAACCAATTCCCCGCGACCCGCGAGGCGACGACCCATTCACACTTTTAATGGGACACGTGACGCCCCGTCCTTGCCTGTCCTCGCCGAGTATACCCAAGGCCAACTTTTTTTCTTTTCAGCGCATATTCCTAGTATCAACTACAAAATTTCTGCAACTAGGTTATTAACAAGGAGACATATTGTAGAAAGTTGATGTACAGAACATATTAACGTATTTGTCGTGAACTGTACTTTATCAGAATGAGTCTGGAAAGAGAAGTCTCGTTTTGGCATCACAAGGCTGCACCAATCTATCGGATCACATCGCCGTAACACAAATCGATACTCACTGCGTAATATTTCCCGAACTATTACATACAATCATGCTCGCTGTTACTTGTTTGTTCCCAGAAATATCATACAGCGGCTTGCATATCAAGTAAATATTCCTCTCTAATGATTGTACCTTTACAAAGAAATATTTAATACAACATGGCTGCCGTCACCAGGGAGAGCACCGGCATCTCTCTAGACTCTAAATAGTGTTGGCGTTGGATGCCGCCCTGTCTATCCTTCTCGGGCGAGTGCAGGATGTCATCCCACCTTCGATCCCTGCCTGTCTCCGGCCAGCGCGGGACGTCCCCAGCCCCACCCGCTCCTCGCCTCGCTTTACAACCACCGACATTGGAGACACTCAACACCGACTCCGTGAAAATGCTTTCCACTATTGATATGATATTTTCCTTGAATCAGCGTCAGTCTGATGAGGTTCCATTGCCTCTCCGAAGCACAGGAACCAGTTCTCATTCGACTTACGAAGCACACTAATGGAATTTCCTCACTATCCCGCCATTTGTGCACAAACAACGCATCTGCATCAGTTTCAAGTCTTTGACAGTCGTGATGCCTAGTCCCAGTTTCCCTTCCGTACCAGTGGTGTGATTCTTGCAATATAATTAATAACTGAAGTGGCGCATTGCTGCCTTCATCTTTCTCAAGAGATTCGCTTAGTTGTGCAATGTTAAGTTTGGAAAGGGTCACCAATGCCTCGGGCCATCATCAAAATACGTGTGAATTTCTTCTGCTGAGCGGGAGAGGTAAAAAGGAAATTGAAACGTTATTATGACTTTCATAGCCATTCTCCTCGGCTAATCAAGACTTTATGCCCAGTACGTAATTTTTCGATTCAATAATACATTGTGTACATAGCTATAGACCAATATTCCAAAAGTGTTTCACCTACATTTTCTTTAATTCCCTCTAAAGATTTTTTTAGTCTATATTCAGTTTCAATCAAGCACTCCAATACTTGCATTCATATACAATATATATGTCCACCTGGTACTTTCCACATTCCAAATGACACACTTCACCTTTCTCATGCTTACGTTGTGTCTCAGGCAATGATTTCGGTCCTAATTCATGAAGTGTTACACTGGTGCCGCAATGGAATTCTTGAGTAACCTCGGCGATGTATCTCCTCACCTCGATTCTTATTCAACAAATTATGCAAGAAAACTCCCACTTGAATAAAAATGAGTTCACATAATACGTTCCTTGCTTTATAAACCCATGTTGGTATCTATTGATCTTTTTCTTCATTAGCATTCATGGGTTTACTGTTCCTGGAAGCACACTCCTATGGATACCTGGAATATTTTACACTATGATTTGTAATTCCTTCATACATTTCATAATTACCACGCAGGACTTTATTCTTACCATCATGTGTACCAAATCGTCACTGCTTATTCATGGGTTGGTTCATTTTAAAAGTGTAATTTGTGGATGCGATTGAAATTTCCATGTTTACATTGACATTTGCACTCCTGTTTTAATGTATAATTTCGAACAACATTAAAATCCCTAAGAAATTTTTTATTGCATCGTATTTACAC
>NC_059268.1:7851683-7876683 GCF_017591435.1 Portunus trituberculatus | reverse complement strand
CGAATACATTCAACATTCATAGACTTTCATTAACTTGCATGAATTAGAGAAACTTTTCTCATGATAGTCGTGAAAGATGCAAGCAGCTTGTCCTCTCATTTAATGGGTTATGTTTTATCATTGGTATGACGTCCCACAACTGTAATAATTCATCATACACACACACACACATACACACACACACACACACACACACACACACACACACACACACACACACACACACACACACACACACACACACACACACTGCTGTGCATCACTCACCATATGATGGGTTGCTGGCTGTAAGAGTGAGTAAACATAAACAAAATGTAAGTATTAATAAAAAACAAACAAAAAAAAACATGAGTAAGAATTCAGTGAGAAGTGTAGTTTTATTTCATCTTTATGTGAGGATTCCAATCGTCTATTTTGAAATGTTACATAGTTGCAAAAAAATCTATTTAGGTAATACCTTTCATAATTTCACAAATAGACGTATATCATACAAATAAACATATATAGTCGTAATAATAAAGCGGGAGAGAGAGGCAGACAGGATAACTACCACCAAGGAGAGTAGCGAGCACAGGGCTACGGCACACCCACCTAGGATGTAGACGGTGACTGGCACCAGCGCCACGTGGCCATGCCGGTCGGAGGCTCCTGCCTGGAAATTAAACTCCCAGCGAGAGCCGTCCGGGGCTTGGCTCAGCGTCACCACACCAGAGGCAGGGTCTATCGAGAACTGTGCAGGAAGAGGTTCACCATTATTAAGTCAGTGATGTCTTTCTCTACCAAGTGACTATATAACGGAATACTACAAAAATAATGCTAAGTGAATTAATACTTAGAAATAATATGAATGATCATTTTCCTTTCTGGCTGCCTATCTGTCTATTTTCTAACTCCCTGAAATTCCTTTCTCCTCCATAATACTGTTTTCAGTCTACATTACCCTATGTCATCGTCTTCTCCTCCTCCTCCTCCTCCTCCTCCTCCTCCTCCTCCTCCTCCTCCTCCTCCTCCTCCTCCTCCTCCTCCTCCTCCTCCTCCTCTTCCTCCTCCTCTTCCTCCTCACCGCATTGGCCGGCTCGGCGCCGTCTAGGAAGTAGTGGTCAAGGTCGTTGTCGTCGTCGCTGGCTCTCACACGGCCCACGTAGCTGCCTGGTACGGACAATAACAAGTTTTGATGTTTGATACATTCCTATTCATTCTGACGTGTTTGTCACGCCATTTATAACATCTAATTAAGTATAATCATACACAAATAAGGACATTCACTTCATGGTGGAGGTGGTATATGTGTGGCATTTTATAGTGGTGATGAGTACTCTACGTAGTATCGATTTATTCATGAAAGCAGTGTTTATTCATTAATGAATAAACACTGCACTAACAGATTTGAGAGAAAAAAAATATAGCTACTTGCTTAGCGCGAGTGGTAGTACCACGCGTCTCACCTTTCAGTGCGAACTCTGATATGGTGAAGTGGTAGTGGCTGGAGTCGAAGGTGGGCGTCTCAGGGGCGTCTTGCACCTGGACAATGACGGCAGCAGCGGGTCGTGGCCAGCGACGACCACCTCCTGTTTCAAGAGGTGCAGGACGATAAAAAAATGAAATAGAATAAAATAATCTGTGACACATGATAGATACATGCAAGGTGCACACTCGTACATGCAGTAGATATATTCATAAGCATAAAAATCGGCAAATGAGTGAGATAAATTAGCAGTATACAGCAAGGCAACATCCATCCTTCCTCAGATTCAATCTCCCTTCACAGTCTAAGCCACCACTTGCCACTCTTCACTCTACCAAGCCCTCACTCTCTCCTTATCCCATACAGGCCTTGCTGCCAGCCCCACCCAGCTCCTCACCTCGTTGCTCGGCAGTGACCTGCACCGTGTAACGACCACCCGAGGTCTCGTGGTCCAGGCGACGCAGGTTGTAGATGACACCCGCCTCGTCGACACCAAAGTTTTCCGTGTCACTGAGATGGTACTGCAGCTGTGCTTGCTCCTGTGGCCCAGCGCCTTCCACGCTCACCTGCCACCAACAGCAATTACAGGTATGCACAGGAGAACTCATATTCTGAAAGTGTGTGTGTGTGTGTGTGTGTGTGTGTGTGTGTGTGTGTGTGTGTGTGTGTGTGTGTGTGTGTGTGTGTGTGTGTGTGTGTGTGTGTGTGTGTGTGTGTGTGTGTGTGTGTGTGTGTGTGTGTGTGTGTGTGTGTGTGTGTGTGTGTGTGTAAGGTTTTCGGCTGAAAAATCAAATATGGAACTCCAACTGCCGGACGAAAAAGGGCAAGGGTAACGCGCGCATTAACAGTTCAGGAACGTTTCTTCAGGAATAGACAGCTCTAGGATAAAAATAACACACGTACCCGATCACGAACACCGTAGCGGCTGTTCAGTTACAGAAAAGATGGACTAAAACAAATGACAGCGATATGATACTTTGGAGATGCGATTATATATATATATATATATATATATATATATATATATATATATATATATATATATATATATATATATATATATATATATATATATATATATATATATATATATATATATATATATATATATATATATATATATATATATATATATATATATATATATATATATATATATATATATATATATATATATATATATATATATATATATATATATATATATATATATATATATATATATATATATATATATATATATATATATATATATATATATATATATATATATATATATATATATATATATATATATATATATATATATATATATATATATATATATATATATATATATATATATATATATATATATATATATATATATATATATATATATATATATATATATATATATATATATATATATATATATATATATATATATATATATATATATATATATATATATATATATATATCTCTCTCTCTCTTCTCTCTCTCTCTCTCTCTCTCTCTCTCAACCAAAATCGATAAAATTTGGTGAGATCGTTCACGCAGTGCCGGTGCGGCCAGATTCCTGTGCGTGAGAGATTTATCCGCCACATGCATCACTGAACCATTCACGTAGAATACTGTAGAGTGTACAAGTCTTAACCACTTCGAGGGATAGCCATTCCCCGTATGTATGTATGTATGTATGGAGAGAGAGAGAGAGAGAGAGAGAGAGAGAGAGAGAGAGAGAGAGAGAGAGAGAGAGAGAGAGAGAGAGAGAGAGAGAGAGAGAGAGAGAGAGAGAGAGAGAGAGAGAGAGAGAGAGAGATATATATATATATATATATATATATATATATATATATATATATATATATATATATATATATATATATATATATATATATATATATATATATATATATATATATATATATATATATATATATATGTGTGTGTGTGTGTGTGTGTGTGTGTGTGTGTGTGTGTGTGTGTGTGTGTGTGTGTGTGTGTGTGTGTGTGTGTGTGTGTGTGTGTGTGTGTGTGTGAGTGCGTGCATTTAAGGTACAAACAATACAATATTACATGGACGGAAGATAATATAGTTTTAATGGTACCCTCGGATGTACAGTGTTTCATGCCGTCTCATTTTCACTACAGAGGCACAAGCCTCCTCTGCAATGAAGGCGTAAACTCACCGTCAGGATGGAGGTGTGGAGGGGCAAGTCTTCCGTCACGGTGCGGCGATACTCAGACTGCGAGAACTGCAGGAGCGGCCAGCGGCGGATTCCTTCTGCTTGAGAGTTCTGGTGACGTTTTTTGAGGTTGTGATGACTCCGCCTCTTTCTTTGCAAACCTTGATGATGTTTGCGGTGACTGAAGCTGTGAAAATGACTGTAATGGTCGCGATGAAAGGAACTGTGATGGTGATTGCCTGAGTGGCCCCGACGAGCCTTGGTTGGGCCATCATGGGAGTATCTTAGCTGTCTTTGTGTTCCCAGAGAGTGGTGTCTGGAGAAGGCCAAAAGGTCTCCTGGCATGCTTGTGTTGAAGGCCTCACAGTGGTGGTGTTTTGGAAGTTTTATGGGAGTAAGGCGCCGAGCTGAGCTCTGCAGCTGCTGCTGTTGCTCCTGCATCAGAGGAAAACTTACCTTCTCTGTTTCGTGCTGTGTTACCTCGATAGATTCGCTATCTTTCCCCCTCCAGTCTCTGGAGGAGTCTTTCCACCACATCCTATATTCTCTGAGGTCATCCTGGTGTAGCGTGGACGCCTGACCTGGGGACGGAAAGAAGCCATATTACTCGCTTGAAGAAAAACAAAAATAAGAGTTGACCCTTTTTTTTCGCAGGGACGCTGAAGTAGCAAGAGTGATAGAGCAAGCAAGGCCTGCTGCTCTAGGCCATCCTCAGAATCGATCAATAGCCTCCAGGCTCAAGCTGGGGAGTGAGACAGCGGCACTTCCTGGCTTCACTCACTATATATATATATATATATATATATATATATATATATATATATATATATATATATATATATATATATATATATATATACATCTAACAGGCATAACATGTCGAACAGGACTGACTAGCATCAACTAACCCCTAGCTTTACGAACACCGGTTTCACTCACACAGACGACTTTGGAATAATACGTGATCCAAGACAAAAAATTGCTGTGATGGTGGGAGGCGACTTGGTAACTTGCAACATAGGTAAACATATAGGTGATTAAATCTATTAATTAATTAACACTGGAAAACGTAACTGATGATGTTTGTGCTGATTTCCATGCCAGTGGATGACGTCATCCACATAGCCAGCATGACCTTGTCAATAGTCAATAACTTCACTTTGCATATATGTTTGCACACGTTCGTGCGTGCATGTCCGTTGAATCAGCATATGAAAAAATAACCTTTAAGCAAAAAGATACTGTCTTCGGTGCCTAGTATTCCTCTGGGGGGATTGTGAATATGAAATACCGTGCGTCATTGTTATGAGTGACTTATTGTTGTACAAGACTGACAAGTTTACTGATTATGAAAACACTACCTCGGAAGAAACAGTAATTACAGCGCATCTATTGTTGATCTCAAATTCCACCACATCATTAAACCTATATTACCAAGAATACTTGGACTCACGTTCAAACCAGCAGTGTACAAGAATTCGCTTTTGTCAACTCTTGTTTTTTCTTTGAAGCCTCCTTAATATGGTTTAGTCTGGTTATACAACACAATATTATATATAGTCAAATCATCAACTAGTTCTTTTTCAAAAACCTTATCATCACAGATATTCAGGATTAATAAGATTTCCAATTCCAATTTACGTAAAATCAATGTGTTGCGTTTGCAGATTTTAGTTCTTTTCTATCCCTGCCCGTTATCCCTCCTCCAACTTACTGTTGGCCAGATCCTCGATTTTAAAAGTATAGCGCAGGAGTCAGGAGTCCCGAGTTAGCAGCGAGACCGGCAGCCCGGCTAAAAGAAAAAAAAAAAAAAACACTCATTAAAACTTTTTCCGCCAACACCTACTGACACGTGAGGAGACTCTTCAGAGGTGAACTATTATAGGTGATTACTGAGCTCCAGGAACTCCATTATTCCTCTGAATTATTTTCTTATCTCCTTTCCCTTTAACTTTACGTCTCCTCTTTCCCTTTCCCAGAGATACGGATCAGTCTGTTGTGATTCCGAACGCCCGTTAAATGAACCTCGTTTCTTATGAAGATGCTGAATGATAAAAACATGAGAGAGAGAGAGAGAGAGAGAGAGAGAGAGAGAGAGAGAGAGAGAGAGAGAGAGAGAGAGAGAGAGAGAGATTCAGTGAGTAAGAATATGAAAAATAACAATAACAATAACATATAATAATAATAATGGTAATAAAAAATGTCATCACTATCAAAATATGTAACAGAATCATTGTTATTTCACACACCACCACCAGCACCACCACTACCACCATCACCCCCATCTACCCTGAATCCCTGACCAACAAATCCGCCGGGACACTGCTTTGCCAAACTCGTCACTTAACTTCCTCGTAAATCGCAACGGAGGAGAGAGAGAGAGAGAGAGAGAGAGGCTGGAGGACGTGAAGTGTGGAGACGAGGACCTTAACATGTGTCTAAGTCTGCACGAAACACTTAACAAGACGGAACGAGGCAGGAAGAGGAGACTGGGGACGGAGTAAAAGGTGACCGAGGAACCAGAAGGGGAAAGAGGAAGAGAAAGAGGAACAAAAGTAAGAGCAGAGGAGGAAAAGAGTGGTTTTACATAGATATCCAGACAAAATATAACTAAAAACATGCTACTTTCACTGTCGTAATAGCAAATAAACTTATCTTACACATCACTATACATTAAAAGACCTGCCAACAATAGAGTAACGTAGGTGTCAGTGGCGAGGTTGGAGTAAGGACAAGCAGTTCTCGGATAGTCATAGTTTAGTGAGGAGTGACGGATGTATGACGTGCACAACTGGTCAAGGGTGAGGGATTGTGGATAATCTTTCTTGGTATTGTATTTGTGGAAGCAAGATTGCACACACACACACACACACACACACACACACACACACACACACACACACACACACACACACACACACACACACACACACACACACACACACACACACACACACTGACACAAATACACACATAGAGGCCTGTATTCTGACTGAAACTCTTTTCCCTCTCACTATCACTATTTACCAAAGGCTCTAGTTGAAGATCTCGTGTTTTCAAGGATATTCTTATGGTCCTTGCTATGGATTGAGAAGATTGACAAGTAAATTAAAAGGAGAAACTGTCTCGAAAACCTGAATAATCGTCTCTGTGGCCTTGGAAAATTATTGTGGTGAGAGAGCAAGGCATTTCTGAATACAGGCCACACATACACACACACACACACACACACACACACACACACACACACACACACACACACACACACACACACACAAGAGGAGCGTGTTATCCTCCCCGGTGCAAACTGTGGCAAGTGAGCGGTGAGTGTTGAGCTGGTGGGAGTCTGGTCTTGCACTGAGGATGGAATTAGTCAGGATGAGCTGCACTGCGAGAGATAGAGCAAGTGAGAGCGAGAGCATGGACGAGAGCAAGGGCTAGAGAGAGAGAGAGAGAGAGAGAGATTAGGATGACCTGAGAGGCGAGGAAGGTTTAGGAGGCTGGTCGTAGAGCTGGTCGAGAGAGAGAGAGAGAGAGAGAGAGAGAGAGAGAGAGAGAGAGAGAGAGAGAGAGAGAGAGAGAGAGAGAGAGAGAGAGAGAGAGAGAGAGAGAGAGAGAGAGAGAGAGAGAGAGAGAGAGAGAGAGAGAGAGAGAGAGAAACATATGGAGTGAGGTACGTGCATAAACGGTCTATAGAAAAAGAAATTAAGGAAATGAACCGCAATGATTTGAAAAAACACTAAGGGAAGGATGGAGAGAAGAGAGGAGAGATGAGAGGAGAGATAAGTGGAGGGAATAGCCTGAGGTGAGATGAGGAGAGGAAGGAGCAGAGTGAGGCGCCGTGTGGTGAGTAAGAGGATAGGGAAAGGATGTGCGACAGGTAGATTTCGTGAGGGGAGTCTTTCCATCAAGTCGCCCCGTCAAGGACCTCTCAGGGATTCTGCGGATCGATCAGGCCACGCTCATTCCTTATCTCTTGACGTCACCGAGTTATCCTCCAGCGATGCGACGCTCAAACACAATACAAATGTGGATACTACAAATCAATAAATAGATAAGCAAGTGCAAGAATTACGTATGTGTGTGTGTGTGTGTGTGTGTGTGTGTGTGTGTGTGTGTGTGTGTGTGTGTGTGTGTGTGTGTAAACAATATGTCATTCATTTCTCTCATTATTTTTTTTTTCGTACAGTCTTTTGTCCATATATATTAGAAAACTTAATTAATGAAATTCCACTGTCTTTCATTTTATTTCTTTCCCTTTCCTCTCGCAACTGGTAGAATGAAGGAAAAGCAAGAAGAGAGATAAATGAAAGTGGCGAGAAAGAAGAAAGGCAAGGACTGGAGAGAGAAGAGGTGAGAAGAGAAGGGATAGGAGGAAAACAAGTGAACAATGCTGATATCCCTGGACGCGTCTATCACAAACCTCATATTTTTTCCTTTTTTTTCGAGAGAGACACTTTTTCTACATCGCGTCGTGTTTTTTTCTATTCTTGATTCATTAAAAGCCCACATCAGTCACCTTTCTAAAGACAGAATATCCACCGCCATTACGTTGCTATTTCCCTGATTTCACTTTTTACCTCCACTCAATACCTTCAATTCAGTTTCTTTAAATTTTTCACAAGCACAGTTTCTCTCTCATATGCAAGATCTATGTGTATATATTATCACTTTCAGCCTGTTTCCCTGCTTCTACTTTTTATATCCACTCAATACCTTTTTTCTCCCTTTCTTTACATTCTTCTATAGCACAGTCTCTCCCTTCTATGCAAGTTCTGTATGTATACGTAATCACTTTTGCGATCAGGCAGTTATGCATCATATTTATAAAGCATTCAGGTAATTCATCATGGCAGGTGTTCTTTTCCTTCCTTTCAACTCACGTAAGGAATACCTGGATATATCTAACAACCCGATCACCGCACGTCCCCGGCACCAGAGAACCATCCAAATATCAACCCGTGCATGAGTGAGACTAAATGGCCGGCTATGGTGTGCGCCGGGTCATATCATACTCCACATTCATACGGTTGCATTTATTTCAGTAAGTAATCGTGAGGCATAAACAACCTGCGGCTTATCTGTGGGCCAACTCGCAGTGAACCATGAGCTGTTTAATTCATCATCACTGCCTGCAGTTGTTATTTCCCACCAGCCGCTACGTCCATCTTACTCATCAAACGGGTAGACACACCATCTTATCACACACACACACACACACACACACACACACACACACACACACACACACACACACACACACACACACACACACACACACACACACACACACACACACACACACACACACAAACATTTACTGAAAACCTCACGCAAGCATTTACCAAACACCCTCACATCTGTCAAACGCACGTATCAAACACACACACACACACACACACACACACACACACACACACACTTACTAAACGCCCACACGTGTGCTTGCAATCAACAGTAGCTCAACATCATGTCAGGAAATACGAAAACTTCTGTGCCTCTCACACACACAATGAAAAAAAAAGGAAGAAATAAAGGGAATAATAAAAAAAAAAACCTCGTGACAGTGGCAGGCAAGAGAGAGAGAGAGAGAGAGAGAGAGAGAGAGAGAGAGAGAGAGAGAGAGAGAGAGAAAATGCCTGCTTTGCCTCCATACACCCTCTTCCTCCCCGCTGTGGCACCCCGTGGGAATCCTAGGAGGGGGATGGTCGGGATACAGCGTGAAAAGCAATGATCACAAAAAGAGAAACAGCAACCAGAGAAAACTAGGAGTAAAGAAATGGAAGGGAAAAAAAATAAAAAGCAGAGGGATTCGTACTTATTATGCCTGTACATGTAGCGTCTATATAACGAGAGTAGCCGTGTGCGTGTATGTGTGTGTGAGAGTGTGTGTGTAGAGCCTGATTGGCAGACGTGGCCTTGCGCTTTTTGAAATTGTGGCATGAGGAACAAGTACGATACGTAGGTAATGTATTCAGGTGAGGAAAGCTTCGGTGGACGTATCGCATCGACTCTGAATTGTGAGGGTGTATAAAGAAAAGGATAAAAATGTGAGGGAAAAAGAAGTGATGACGGGTGCACCTGCTGCTAACTCACGTCATTTCAACACGCGGCGTGGGGTGAGATTTCCATAGCAAAGAAAGGTGAGGCGAGGCGAGGCGAAGCGAGGCGAGGGGTTCATCTTGACTGGAGATTATGTAGGTGTTACTGATGAGGGGAAAGGCTGACTGCAAGAGGAATGCTGAACTGAATACTGCTATGCGAGAGAGAGAGAGAGAGAGAGAGAGAGAGAGAGAGAGAGAGAGAGAGAGAGAGAGTCAAAAATGTTACGCTTAATGTATGAGAATGTGAAAGATAACAGCGGTGTAAGACAATCTCTCCGTTGGATAAAACTTTTCACCTTTTCATAAGCTCGGAAAACACAAAGGTGTTTTATTAACTAGGTCAAAAAAATGGATGAAATCACATGACTAACTTATGAATTGCTGCAAGATAATTTGTCGTCTGCCCCTCTCTCTCTCTCTCTCTCTCTCTCTCTCTCTCTCTCTCTCTCTCTCTCTCTCTCTCTCTCTCTCTCTCTCTCTCTCTCTCTCTCTCTCTCTCTCTCTCTCTCTCTCTCTCTCTCTCTCTCTCTCTCTCGCCCTCCACGTAAGGAATACCTGGATATATCTCCTCACTCTCTCTTGGCGAGGAACGATTTATATGCAAATGGGATGCTTTGGTTATGCAGTAAATCTCGTGAAAAGTATCAGTAAATATTGTAAACCATCGGAGGTGAAGTGGTAGGCCGTACTCCCTCAGCCCTCACTTAGACCCTTATCTAGGTATGAATGACTGGAGGGCGAGGTAAGCAGGAGAAGCATAAGGACTACCAACATTGGCCTCGAGTGGAAAGCGATGAGGCGGAAAGAATGGAGGCTAAGAAAGGAATACTCAAGCAGGATAAGCCATCGCTTTGCGGGAGCTACTGAGGAGGGATTGAGGTATATAAAGGTGCACAAGATGGGGAGTGGTGGTGTGGTGAGAGGAGGGTGTTGAGGTGGTGTGAATGGGAAGAGTGAGTGCCTGGCTGTTGCACGAAAGGGATTCAAGTATATAACGGTATAGAAGATGGGGTGTGGGAGGATGAATGGGGGAGTAAGTGCCTGGCTGTTGGACGAGAGAGAAGCTGAGGGGCGCTAAGCAGGTTGGGTTTATCTTGCTGGCATGGTAAAGAGGAACATAAACCACGTGATAGATAAAGAATATGGTACTAAAGAGAATTCCTCGCGGAGAGATGAGGCACCTCTGCAGTGCTATCTCAGGATGGAAGACCCGATTACCATAACACCGCGAGCACGGCTGTCTTGTTTCCTACACTCCCGACGCACCATACGTCTTGACACCAATGGCGCTGCGGCTTTGTTCTGGTTCTCCTCCGCATCAGCAGTGTACTCAGGTGTTTTGAGGACACCACAGCCACCTTCATTAACGCTCACAAAGGTAACGTTCGCTTAGCAGGGTTTGTATATATAGGATTTTTTTATTTCTTCCTCCATTTTTCTTTACTGACAGTGTCACTGAAATGATAATCATAGCTAACGCCAAGTTGTACTGGAGATGTCACAATTACAATTACGAACATTTCACTGGCAGTTTCACCTTCCTCGAAACAATTTTCATTCTTTTCTCGAAGGTGAGGTTTTACATACGTTACACTTTTACAAGCTGCTCATTCTCCAGGTAACTTCAGTAAATGTTTCAAACTTTATATAAACAAAAACATACCAACATAAAACCTTACTAACACTCAGTAAATTATATAAATGAAATATTCGCTTCTGCAATACACTTACCTAATTTTACGTAATTTCAAGAGAACAGCAGTCTTTTCTCACTGTCCTTTTCATTACATCCAACTCGACTGAAATTTAATGAATTAATCAACATCTTCGACGTTTACACTTTAACATTTGTTCCTAGGAATTCTGGGTGACCTTTCCGTGCCTGTGCATCCATTACCTTCTACTTCCTGCTCTACAAATATCAAGTTTAATTTATTCACTTATAGGTGTGAGTCCATCAATGCAAGCAAAACAATATTAATTTAGCACCTCTGCAAGGCACCCAAGAAAACCGTGTGACTTTCGCCTACCTGACACGGCGTGGAAACAAATAGAGACACACAGAAATATGCCAACACGACTCAGGGCAGGTCTCGGGGACGATGCTATTATGGAAAGGAGTTGCGGTGAAGGGAGAGAGAGAGAGAGAGAGGGGATGTGGGAGGGAAAAGAAAGGAGGGAAGGAAATGAGAAGCGCACCAAGTTAGGAAGGAAAATGACAAGAAAAGACATCGGTTTGAGGAAAGTAGGTGGAGAATGTCCGGTGGGAGGGTAAAGGAGGAGGGTTCACAGGTTCAGGGGAGGATCGTCGCTCAAGGTGTGGCGGTCACTGGCTGGTGTATAAAATCAGGGAATGAAGAGAAGGAAGGGGACGAAAACATTAGCAACAATGGTGGTGGTATTTGTAGGTGAGACATTGTAGTAAGAGCAGTAGTAATATTAGCAGTATTCATCGTTTTTGTTCGTATTGTTGTTATAGTACTTATTATTATCTAGATTTATAATGAAGTAAAAAAAAATATATAAAAAGAAAAGATAAAGAGGGATCAGAATATTGTGTTTCGTTTTCTATAACGCAAGAGGAGGGAGGGAAGAAAAAAGGATGAATGAAAAAGGAAACACAGGAAGGAGAGAGGGAGGAAGGGAAGCATGGAGGGACGAGAGAAGGAGGAAGGAAGGAAGGAAGGAAGGAAGAGAGGGAACACAACGCTGGTTTATGTCCAAGGGAGGATACCAACGAGGGCAATGTATTCTTGCCCACGTCACAATGTGTCAAGAGGATTCAGGTAACCGCTGAAACCTCCTTATCTCTCCCGTTTCCCCATTTCCCGCTCTCTCTCCCTCTAGTGTGCCACAGGAAAAAAAAAAGGCAAAACTGTTTTCAAATTCACATTGCTAATTCCGAGAAATTTAATAAAAGCCGGCATTGTCAAAGAAGGTTTTTACGGGATGCATATTTTAGCTGATGGAAATCTACAGCCTGGTGTATTTTTTTCTTTCGTTCTATTTTCAGTCATCGTGCGCCGGAGGACTAATTCTTCCTCACTGCGCTTTTGCCGCAGTGATCTAAAATATCAATAGTAATGATATTTATGATAATAATAATAATAATAATAATAATAATAATAATAATAATAATAATAATAATAATAATAATAATAACAACAACAACAACAACAATAATAACAATAATAATAATAATAATAATAATAATAATAATAATAATAATAATAATAATAATAATAATAATAATAATAATAATAATAATAATAATAATAATAATAATAATAATGATAATAATAACAATGATAATAATAATAATGAAAAGAAGAAGAAGAAGAACAAGAAGAAGAGGAGGAGGAAAAGGAAGAGGAGGAGGAGGAAGAGGAGGAGGAGGAGGAGGAGGAGGAGGAGGAGGAGGAGGAGAAGGAGGAGGTGGAGGAGGAAAGAAAACAAGAACAAGAACATGAACAAGAACAAGAAAAAAGAAGAAAGAAAAATACGATGCGTCTAAGATCTACAAATTTGGACCAGTACAATTGATGAATGAAAACAGGACAAAATGCCACCTTGTTCTGAAAATTGCCGCTTCACAATTGCATTAGGTAACAATACGTCCCTGTCTCCTTGCTGATTGCCTTACAGAAACCACGTATGGAAATTCTAAAGACATGTCCTCGTCTATCATAATCATCCTTTTTATTATTAAGAGTACATTGCATTTCGTATCAAAAAAGTTAAAAAAAATCAGTCAGCAAAATTTTCATTACTTCACTCAAGCAAACAGCTCTATAGTCTGTCTGGGTCTCGGTCTGAATGGTGTCCCGGGGAAAGTGTAGTTGTCAGATCTTGAAAACCGTAGTCTATGCTTGCTATATGTGTGCTTATCAATAGAAAACAAGTATTACTCACATAAGATCAATTATATCATCCATAAACTACAATATGTTCGGAGTTCAGGAGCCACTTTAGAATAGACAGACCACAGTAAGTGTCATTGTCCTCATAGCACTGTGCTCCACTGATAATACTTTCTGGAACTAGAAAAGTCAACACCCCTTTTATTATTTTCCACCAGTATTCTACGTCGGTGGACTAAGATGAATGTTGTAGGATGAAAAATTAGAAGAAAATAAAAGAAAAGAATCACAAGACAAAAATGAAGCAAGAAATTCTACATTGCATCTCTTAGAAAGTGAGAAAGTAAGCATCACATGTTTACTTTAAAATGGTAAAGTTTGCAGTTCTTAAGACGCTCACAGGAAACACTCATTCATTTTTCCCTACTCTCGCTGTTTGATGAGCAGCGGCGGAATGAAAGCAGGATGGCTTCTTTCAGCGTGGCAGCTTTTTGATCAAGGAATGAAGGACAAAATGACGGTTCGGCGGTCTTCAAAACGAGCGATCTCTAAAGGACAACAAGAACACAAGGAGCGGGGAACATACAGGATAGACGGGCAAGTAGTAGTAGTAGTAGTAGTAGTAGTAGTAGTAGTAGTAGTAGTAGTAGTAGTAGTAGTAGTAGTAGCAGCAGCAGCAGCAGCAGCAGCAGCAGCAGCAGTAGTAGTAGTAGTAGTAGTAGTAGTAGTAGTAGTAGTAATAGTAGTAGTAGTAATAATTATAGATAAACCAGTTGTAGAAGTAATAATGGTGATAACTGTTTTTGCTGTTGTTGTTGCTAATATTGCTGTTTTATTTACATTTTATTTGTTTCTTATATTTTTTACGAGAGAGAGAGAGAGAGAGAGAGAGAGAGAGAGACATACATACATACGTACATACATTCATACATACATACACACAGGCAGACAGACAGACACACAAAGAGTCCGTTATCAATCATCACCACATAATACCTGATCGTCAAAACTCGCCTACACAAGAATCGAGACCAGGGGACGTCCATCTGGCACCAGCTCCTCGCATTGTGATGAAGACAATACCTTGCTTTCACTGCACACCAAACATCTCCTGTCATTTCCTTAAAAAAAGAGAGAAAAAATATGTACGTTATCAGAGGCAGCTGTTGTGAGGAGTTTTTTTTTTCCATCCTCTTCTTCTCTCCTTTTTTACCTTTAGTTTGGTGGAAAATAAAGGGAATGTGAAGCGTCGTATTTTTGCATCAAGTACATGTTAACGAAATTCAATGGTTTAGGCGCACCGGTATTCAAATAGGTAAGCTTTCTCTCTTCCATATATGTACTTCAGACACATTGACGCGCTCGTGAAAGGAGACTTTTTGGAGGAAAATTTCTTAAGTTCGGCATTTTCATTACCATTTTTTTCTTCTCTATTACGATGCTAAAGTTTCATTTTCGATAATGGCAGAGTAGGAAAGTAACCTGTTCATATGGATGCTGAAAGTTTTCCCCTCATCTCTCTCTCTCTCTCTCTCTCTCTCTCTCTCTCTCTCTCTCTCTCTCTCTCTCTCTCTCTCTCTCTCTCTCGTCTGTTTGTTTCTTTCTCTCTGTTTGTGTGTGTGTGTGTGTGTGTGTGTGTGTGTGTGTGTGTGTGTGTGTGTGTGTGTGTGTGTGTGTGTGTGTGTGTGTGTGTGTGTGTGTGTGTGTGTGTGTGTGTGTGTTTTGCAGACACACACACACACACACACACACACACACACACACACACACACACACACACACACACACACACACACACACAGGGATTCAGAGGGTTGAATCCATTGGAAACATGTAATGAGTTTTGACACAATTGAAGGGAGGATGAAATTTTCATTGACTTAATTGATGTTTCGGACAATGTAAAAGGTGGAATTTTCTCTCAGCTGTGGAAATACTGTGGATGCAACAAATAAAGCTACTCTGACAACTAAATCAAACATAGGCCAATTTATTTCTTTCGGGGAATTAACGTATGTTGCGAATTAATGAAAATAACGTCAAGGGAATTTTTTCTTCTATCACAGCAATCCACTGATTCGTAGGTTTATTGTTGTTTAGAGAGAATAATTGAACTTGTTTCGCAATGCTGGAAATGTTTCATACAATCGTACTCTCGTCTTTATGTGGTAACTGAATTAAATTTGATAGTAACTGCACATATTCCAGGATTAGGAAATGTTGGGTTCAGTGTAGTATTGGACCGGTTGTGCTGCATGAAGGAGTCTCAGTTTTTTTTGTTTTGAAACAGTGTCAGACTTCCATTATTGAGACACACAGCATTAAACAAAACAGGGAAAACGAATAACCCGTTAAAATATTTCTGCGACTGAATGCTGCCCTCCAACATTATTGAGGGAACAAAATTAAATGAAAACGTGAAACAGTGAGTCATTTTCTGCTTAAGTAAAGGACACATCCCATTTATCAAATACAAAATATGAAATTCTTTTTATTTCCAGCACAAGTCCGGATCTGTAGAGAAAAAAAAGAAAAAATTGCTATTAAAATTTTCCTCTAAGTTTACAAGCAATTTAATAAGAAAAGAAGAAGAATATTGATGTAAAAATCATGTATCAGTCGGAAAGGAGTTTAAAGTGTTTTATTTTATTTCAATGTGATATTTTTTTTCTATGCTGCATCCCAAAGAACTGAAAATAATAGATTGACCTTACATAATGGTTCTTCTTTAAGTACAGAACATATCCCAGTTACCAGATGACAATTGTTCTCTAACAATATACATTAACTTAGAAACTATTATACATTAATAAATTCTATTACCAAAACTATTTCTCAGCACGGAAAATAAAGACAGTCAAGCACAGCTGTCTTCGCTCATGCACATAAATAATCGCTATACCAGAAAAATAAAATGAAAATGTTGCCGTCTCCTTCAAAGTGCAACGTGTTACACAACATTCTTACATGGAAACTCAAAATCTTCCTTCATCAGGTTGCATGTTAACTGGGAGCGAATTCATTGATACCAAGATTATTGGTTACCCGGAACTAGAAATGAAATGAGATCATCAGTAACGTCTGAATTACAGAGAACAAAGCACAGACCGCTAATCAAGGACCTTTAATCGAGCATTCGTGTCTCGCATTACATACCACCTGCTCAAAGGAAATCCCTTTCATTGAAATTAATGTCTAACAACAAAATAAAAGTGTTGCTCACTAGAACCACGAATAATATCACCCGCGCCTCGTGAAGAAAAGATTTGATGGACACGAGGTGACCAAATGTTCTGATGCAGACAAGAGTAATTATAAAAAAAAAAATAAATAATTTTGAATCTCTTGACATTTAAAATTACCTTCATACATATTTTTTTTGTTTTGAGCAAAAACTAAATTGTTTACATATCTAGTAAAAACAGCAATTACTTACCAATTACAATAAGATAATTAACAAACCAAAATTCAGATATTTGCTTTCAAGTGCAGGTCGCAGGAAGTAGCGCGGGGTGCACCCTCGCAGATTCAATGACCAAAACACGACTGGAAAAGTGTTGGCGCAATGAAAACACCATTAGACTTGTATGGAGCCACAGTATACACCGAATGCCCTTTGATAAGCAACCGTTCTCTATAAAAAGCTTGACATTCAATCTCGTTTGTAACTGAGTATGGCTGTCTGTCTGTCTGTTTGTCTCTCCGTGTATCTCAGTCTGTCTCTATTTATCCATGCGATTTGTACGTCTATTAGTCTCTCTCTCTCTCTCTCTCTCTCTCTCTCTCTCTCTCTCTCTCTCTC
The DNA here is from genome assembly GCF_017591435.1 of Portunus trituberculatus. Lineage (NCBI taxonomy): Eukaryota > Metazoa > Arthropoda > Malacostraca > Decapoda > Portunidae > Portunus > Portunus trituberculatus. Next base: position 7,859,281 of record NC_059268.1, on the reverse strand, counting down.
TCTCTCTCTCTCTCTCTCTCTCTCTCTCTCTCTCTCAGAAGCAAGAACGAACGCGCATGCAAACACACACACACACACACACACACACACACACACACACACACACACACACACACACACACACACACACACAGACACACACACTGTTCCGGCGGGGTATTTAGAATTATCAATTACCCCGGGATGCTATTAATTAGGTCTTAGCTCTCTGTTGTAGATAAAGTACTTGGTTGAGTTTCTGTGGTTTTTCAGGTGAATATCAAAGATGAACGTGTATTTATGTATAAATATATTCAAGAATAAATACAGAGATCTGGAGAAGGGTGTGGCGTATACGGGACAACCTGTGTCGGTACATTATAACGCGTTACACCCCGGCAAGCTGACTGACTACCGGAGCCGGCTCAAAGCACGCTTGCTGCCTTCAAAGCGCTGACAGCAGAAATATGAGTCACTATACATTAGTTAAGTATGCAAATCACTTATGTAATATAATGTAGATGCAACCGATTAGTTATCGATAGCAATAAATAGGTTATGAAAAGTTTCATGACTCGTGTGACGTTGGGTATCGTGATCCCGTCAGCCCCACCCGTCTTTGGTGCCACACTCGTTACCATATTTCGACATACATATATACATACACGTGTAATACTAATTAAAGAATTAATGACAAGTACATGCAATAATCTTTGAAGAATTATTGACAAATACAATGTCCATTACTGTGTGACACCGTTACAACACACACACACACACACACACACACACACACACACACACACACACACACACACACACACACTAGTAGTCCCAATTGTTTCATCACATTCGCAATACGTCATTATATTTCTGTTCTTGATAAACACACGTAAATCAAAATAATAACACTTTTCCCACTACGGTGCTAAAACGCAGGTGTCGTGATCAAAACAGAACCGTGAGTGTTTCTGGTCTCCTCCTGAAGGTGAGCACAGTTTCCCTTGTTATAATCACTGGGAAACTTCACTGGACTTAAATAACATGCTGTGCTCTAGCTTTTGGTAGTCTATTTTCAGAATGAGTACATAGTGTTACATTTGGCGGGACGTGTGTAATGTGTAACGGCTAATGCTGCAGTAGTATTGGCGTAATGCTTTCATTTGTCATAATATGTTGGAAACAATATTTTTTCATAAAATAAACAAATGAAATATATGACCATAGATCAGGGAAGATTTGTCCCCGCCACTCGTCCAGAATGACTGACGTGTCTACATCAAAAAATAGGCATTGAATTATAATTGCTAATACCTCATATTATATTGCCTCTAATACTATCCAACGAAACGTGATTAATATTTCCTCCAAAATACACGCACATCAGTAACACTACGTTACACAAACTCTTGAATAAAACCAATGTATCAGTGAGCATCTGACAAAGTATCGTTCAGTAGTGTATGAAATATATACCACCAAGGATTTACATGTGCCTTTCTTCAATACGTAGCTAACTGGGACTTATTTCTTCGGGCAAGCTACGCACCAGGCACGCCGCGAAGGGAACACTAAGTTCTTACTTCCCGAGATGGAAACTAAATTCATTCTGGAGGATGGACACAACAAGCAGAAACGATCATGTCTTCAGGTAATCGCTATGATCAACGACTCAGTTACTGTAACACACCACCTCAGACCTCCAGCAACAGTGTGTGTGTGTGTGTGTGTGTGTGTGTGTGTGTGTGTGTGTGTGTGTGTGTGTGTGTGTGTGTGTGTCGCCGTCCCTTAGTGATTCACCTGAGCGTGGATGGACACAAGGAGAGCAGCAGGATGGAAAGTGTGGCAGGGAATTATGGCAGTTGAAACCTAAATACTGTCTCGTGATACCTAGAAGTGTGGTGAGGAGGCGTGAAAGTGAGTAGGAGGAGGAGGAGGAGGAGGTAGAAGGAAAGAAAAGAGAAAGATGAATGTGAGAAAAGAAAGTGTGAAGGAGAAATTACAAAAGGAGTAAATTGGAGTGGTCTTAACTTCCCGAAACGAAAAGAAAAAGAGGACGAAAAAAAAAGGACAAACTGAAAAGGAAGAGCGGCTGGGAAGGAAGACTGAATTAATACATGGAAAACAAATTAAAGAACCCCAAATGTAATGTGGTGATACATGTTACATTTCAACGTACCAAAAAAAAAGGAAAAAACAACAACACTAGAATCCCTTACCACGGCTCAAATACTTGCATCTTTGAGCAAACAAAGATTTAGGACGAAACACGTTGTGAAGACCATGCTGCATTATTTTTTAGCCTTGCGTACGTAAATGCGTCTCATAAATCTAGTCCTTGCCTTACTTTATCCCTGCAGTGGCCCCGTCTCTCACAAACATTCAAATGGAAGGCATGTAGAGTATCTAGATTTATGTTACTCACTCACTCTAAAGGTCCTGAGAGAGAGAGAGAGAGAGAGAGAGAGAGAGAGAGAGAGAGAGAGAGAGAGAGAGAGAGAGAGAGAGAGAGAGAGAGAGAGAGAGAGAGAGAGAGAGAGAGAGAGAGAGAGAGAGAGAGAATACACCTGCTTCATCACAAATTCATACTAACATTATGAACAAAGAAAAAGGTATCATGTAAATTTCCAGACATTATAAATTAGAGTATATCCAAGAGTCAGGATAAGGTGTAAGGGAGGAGGAAAGGTAGGGTCGCGTATGTAAAGGCCACGCTACTTCAGACACCACACAGGTAAAAAGGATCACTAGGATTCTGTAATGAGGAGAAATTACCGAGTTATTTTGCGAACAAGTTCAAAGATTTCTGATATATATGTTTCTCTTTTCTTTTTTTTTTCTTTTCGTTTTTCATTTATCTTCTTGCAATGACCAAGATATAAGAGCCGTTATACAATTACAATGCATTGTTACTAGCAAACACAAAGAGTAACTATCACTGTGCACTATAATATACATAATATCGCTTATTGTATCTACCGGCACCGAATGAAAGCTGCAAGTTTTTGTTCAAAGCCACTAGTGTTTTTTTCAGTAAAAGTAATTAGAAAAAAAAACTTTCAGTTTGTTAATGGTTAATATAAAACAATATATAATTTGCTTCTTTTCTGAGACCTAGTATTGTAGCATATGCCTCAATTATGAATTTTGTTGTATGGAGAACACACACTATCAATACATCGAAAGGAAGGGACGAATATAATGAATCTTTTACGCCTAATTATATCTGTTGTCCTTTCCCGCCCATCAAGTGTACTGTGAGAATATGAAAAAATAAATAAAGAAAAATAAAATAAATGCCTCTGTTCTCGTGGCAGGAGACAAGGTCCGCCATCACGGCCGAGCGTCACTCATGCTGATTCAATCAAAATTGCATGTGATATTTTCGGTTTATAGCACACACTAAAGTTTTTCAAACTAATTCCTCTTTACTTCATATGAGAAGATCCATTTTACTTTTTTTTATGCCAGTAAAAAGAAACAGATGCTTATAACATCTACAAGATTGATAGTTTTGTACATGGCATAAATCAGAACAGTGCTTAAGGATATTCCTCTCTTATCTCCAACACACACACACACAGCGACTACAAATAGATAACTGTAGTGTGGCAGAGTAAATGTAGTAATATCTTCATTGTGGCAGTGGTCGGCACTCCTGTGGGCTTAAAAAAAATAATTAGCAGCTTCCATCTTTCCTCAGTATTCTGTAATGTTTACCGTATCTTTTCAAATGAAGGGATTTACTACTGGTAATTCCTGTGATAGTTACAATTAAATATCATAGACACAAAAGTATACTGTAAAGATTTCACTCCTCAGTCTCTTGGTGCGTCATTAGCGAAACATGACCTGCGAGCGTGCATGAGTAATTATGCAAATTAATCTTTCTGACAGAAGATGTTTAAAATAATGATCGGTAAGTGCATCACCATAATAATGGCTTCTAGTTAATAACATTACTTGTGTTCGAGAGTTTCTATACTAACGTGATCTGTTATATAGAACATCAAGTGAACACGAAGGACTAATGTTTTCATTCATTTTTACTATTGCTGAAAGAATAGGTCCTCTGACACCTCTTCTCGCGTTTCCCTGAAGGCTGCTCATCTATCACAGTTCATTCCAGCAAATTACATCATACTGTCACTTGATCTTGTTCTTTGTTTTTCCTTGCTCTGGTTTCTTTATTGGGTCATTTCATTTCGCTAGTACACAAATAGCCGTCCGTGTATTTTCAGCTTCGCACTCGACAAAACATTACCACGCTCATTCTTTTCATCAGTAATAGTAACCTGAATAAGATCTAATTAATTACGTTCTTTGTTCCAAGAATCAGTTGATCTTTTATTTTTTTTTGTACCAGGTGACAAAGATAACGATAGCAACTAATACTGAAATTAATCCCGGTAAAATATATGATTTATTTAAGGTAGTGAAGCAGCTGCCGATGAAGATGTGGAATGAAAACAAGCTTGATTTAATTCGTTTCATATCTTAGGTTTGTTTGTTCCTCACCTGCCTGGACAGAGTAAAGCAAGATATTCAAGCTGTCTCGTCGACTTGTAGACTACCTTCCTAGATTCATATTTGCACATATGCTCTCTTCATCAACATTAGCGTCAAAAGTTGTTACCAAGAGTATAACAGAAAACTGCTTGATATTGTTTTAATTATTGTTATAGGTATTGCTGTATAGACATGATTTTTTTCTACACCACTCACATAGAAGAAATAGTTAGTGCCTAATTTCAAACACGTCAACTCTTTTTTTTTTTAAACACGATGCACTCAGTGACTCGACAGCTCTGGTAATTCTATCCGATTAATTAATTCACTAATTTAAACACACACACACACACACACACACACACACACACACACACACACACACACACACGTTGATTAGTTGTAGCAGTGTGTTGTTCTTGTTGTTGTTGTTGTTGTTGTTGTTGTTAGTTTTTGTTGTTATTTTTCTTCTTGTTGGTAGTGGTGGTGGTGGTGTTCGGAAGCACGCTTCACCTCTCAGTTTCATTGCTTTACGCTCATTACTCCGTTCATATTCATTCTAAGCTTTACAATTCTATCGATTCCACTAGTTACTATACATAATTATATCTAATGGTGTCCAAAAAGAGTCCTCTATCTACATTCGTTATCTATCAGCCTCTAGTGAAACCGTCCACTCCATCCCTTGTCTCCCTCTTATCAAATTTAACTTCCTCACGAGGTCATGAATAATTGCAAACACCATTTTCCATTTAGTTTCCTCCCTTAGCTCAGATTAAATGGTTTGATTTAACGTCACTGCCTGGAAACTAACGGGACGCGGGGTAGCAAAACATTGTTGGCACTTAACCACTCCACACACATTCTTCCTCTCCCCGAACTCCATTACAACTCTCCTTTCCCACCACTGTATCATTAACGAGTGTCTCCTCCACTCCTTTCTCCGCACCGCCACAATTTTCTCAGTTTTGGTCTCGAGGGAGGAGGAGGGAAGGGGAGAGGTATCATCTTGTCGAAACTGTCGCCTTAATGTGTTCAGATACTGCAACATCACCTTTAGCACCAGCAGCGGCAACAAAACAACATCAGCAACAGTAGCATTATTTCATCATGACCTCATCTACACAAAGGAAAGTGTATATATATATGTCTACATATATATGAGTCAAGCTTATGGGCTTGTAGTAAAGCTACATCAGGAATCATTACGAGTATAGAACATCTTGTGAACACTAAGGAAATAAGTTCAGCGCAGCAGCCTGGCCCTTGGCTCCCCAGCACCAAAAGCAGTAAGGTTCTATAAGGAAAGGAACCGAAAGTAACAATAAATACATTCAATATTCGTTCTGTACGCTGAGGATTACAATATAGTTCGTAACTTTTCATATACACATTTCTGCAGATTGATTGTTCTGATTATGTTAACGTTATTATTCTTTTAATCATGGGATGAGAACCCATTAGCACTGCCTCGGTACACAATTCAAGTTGTTCATTAAAATACTGCGAAACCACGGCAAAGAACATTCAAATACTCGCACTACACGTTACGGTGTGCAGAAAATTAAAGAGGCAAATTCTGTTTTGATTTTTTTTCAGAAACGGAGAAGCAATGATAAAAAATAATATTGATTTCTGCATGAAAAAAAATACTATGAGAAAAGATTAAAATATGGCAGATAAAATGTAGGTGATGTGAATCCAGCCAGCGTGAAGTGTTGGCAGTATTGCCGTGCTGTGGGCATCCTGACAACAGTTAACTTGGCTCTCTCTTTTTTTTCCCGTCATCTACAAATCAAGGTTACCACCCACTGGGACTGCAGCTTATGCCCCTTGGGAGGACGTTACCTGACAGTGAAGCCACCAATGCCTTGGTCATGGAGGAGATGGTCTGGTATCCCGACATATCGACAGGTAAATTCCATTCCGTGAACTCATTCATTTTTCTCTTATTTTTTACGTTTTCCTTTAAAATGATTGACAAACAAAACTGGAATTCTCAATAACATTGTGTTATCTTGTATCATAAAGAAAATGTTCGTCGGTGCAACTAGTGCTGCTGATGGTACTACTGCCACATGTAAGACATGCAAAGGCATTATCCAGTAAATAGACTGGTTGGATATTTTTCTAGTATTAAAATGTGTTTGCTGATGTACACATTTACTTCTCTCTCTCTCTCTCTCTCTCTCTCTCTCTCTCTCTCTCTCTCTCTCTCTCTCTCTCTCTCTCTCTCTCTCTCTCTCTCTCTCTCTCTCTCTCTCTCTCTCTCTCTCTCTCTCTCTCTCTCTCTCTCTCTCTCTCTCTCTCTCTCTCTCTCTCTCTCTCTCTCTCTCTGTTGTACACCATCCTCAGGGCATGTTACCTGACGGGTCACTAATCTTAAGTTCTCAATGTTTAATATCATGAGAAAAACAACGAGGACATAATTGTTAAAACATTTCGCTATAACGTTTAAGTAAAAGTAAAAAGCTTATGTGGTAGCACAGGCAATCAAAAAAGGCAACATGCGGCAAGCAGATCTAAATGCAATTTCATGAAAAAAAAAAAACTACTCGTGGAATACACGAAAATAATTGGAGGCTCAAAAACACGTATTTATTTGTGAGACGCTCATGACAATTATTCAAGTAATACTGTGCTACGCATGGGCAGTTAAAGAAAGATGTGACACACCAAAATATGAATATACAATAATCTTAAAATAGAAAGGTAAATGTAAAATAAGAAATCTAAATTGACTAATAATTACACAGAAAGAAAAGAAGAAAAACACGTTCTCTCACTTTGCTCAGCTCAGAATAAAAAGTCAAATAAAAAAGTGTATTTATTTTTCATCACAACACGCAGGTAATTGCATCGATAAACAAAAATTCGTTAAAACAAAATGTCTCCAAACAAAGACGCTTTCACGACATTCCCTGGACTGGTGATCATCCATGAGGGACTTCTTGTGCCGGGATGTTACGTACTTGAGTATTGAGCGACATTCAGCGTCTTGTTCGTCGATACGGAAGTGGAACGCCCTCCTGTCAAGCCCTGACCTATTGGAGAAGGTACTTTTATAATGAGCTCTTGCTACTTATTTTCCTCTTTCTCTCTCTCTCTCT